>NW_007251208.1:964-37578 GCF_000164805.1 Carlito syrichta | reverse complement strand
GGGCTCAGGCAATCCACTCACCTCCGCCTCCCAAAGGCGCAGGATTACAGGCTGAGCCACCGAGCCTGGCTTAAATTAATATTTTAAACAGATTCTCTAGTAACAGTTTCTACAAGACCATATCAATTGCATTTATGAATTTAGAAATAAGAGCCAATTCATTCCTTTCTTTATGTCAAGATTTTGTATTCTCTGCCAGATAATAAATAACAATTCATAAAAGCTGTAACTCCTCAATAATACTTCTGCATTATTATAGACTATCCCTTACTTGTTATAAATTTGCCTGAAATTTAAATGTGGCAAAGATGTTGCACAGGGAACAATTTTCCAAATACGAGGCAAGAATGCAATCTCTGTCTTTGGAGATTACAGAAAGGCAAGGTCTCAAAGTCAGAAAGAAAATGATTCAATAGGTCCAAGGGATCTGAGAAGAGATCCATCTCCGCTAACTACCAGATCTTATTAATCTCCTTGAGTCCTAATTTCCACATTGTTTTCTCATACATGTATTTTACCTTATAGTTACTATAAATAACACTGATTCATGGTTTGTAATAGAGTGTGAAGTCGAGAACACACAAGACAGATGACATATAGCAGATGTTTAATAAAGGATCGATGCTTTTATTTTCCTTTCAAAGGTCCTATAGCACCCTGTTTAGAGATAAAGGAAAAATGACAATTATCATTTGTTTGACACTCTTCTCCTAAATTCTGATGGCATAATTTCTGTACCAACTATTAGTGCACCATGTTTTCATAATTAGCTCTAATTTGCTCCTAACACATTATGTTTTTTTCTGCAGAACCATCCCAATCATGTGTTAGTCAGATGTGAAAAACAATTCCATCAAAATAGGTATTCGTGTTTTTTTTTTGAGTTGGAGTCTTACTCTGTCGCCCAGACTGGAGTGCAGTGGCCGCTCCCGGCCACCGCAGCCTCGACCTGCTGGGCTCCAGCGCACAAGCCTTCCAAGTAGCCGGAATTACAGGCATGCGCTACCACGCCCGGCTGATTTTTCTGATTTATTGTAGAGATGAGGTCTCGCTGCCCAGGTGGGTCTCGAACCCGCGGGCTCAGGCAATCCACTCACCTCAGCCTCCCAAAGGCGTGGGATTACAGGCTGAGCCACCAAGCCCGGCTATATTCATGCTTTTATAAACAAAAAAGTCTCTTACATATTTATCACCAGATAGCACAGTTTTGTTTTTAACTCAAAACCTAATACCTAACAACAAGATTATTTTCATGGCATATATCTGAATAAAAACCATGAAGCATAATGTATTAAAAATAACTCTTAAAGGAAAAAAGCAGAATGAGATTTTGTCTATTTTAGAGTCTTAGAAAACCAAGAAGCATAAAATTTTGGTACTAAAAAGAACCCTTAACACTCTTATAATTCAGTTCTCTCATCCCCTTCCCTCCCTTTTACATTTTTCCAGTGAGGATTCTGATGTTCATAGATATTACATAATCTTGTCTTGCTATTGCTAAGAGTGAAGCTCAGACTTTCTGACATTCCAGTATATCATGGTGGCCATTTTCCTCTTTGTTTTTTTTACACAGACCTTCAAGGAGAAAAGAGTAGAATTGGCAAGTCTTCGAAACTTCAATTCTTACTTCTATCTTCTCATACATGTATAGATTTTAAAAAGAAATGATAGGGTAGTAACCAGTAAACTATGTTCTTTCCCTACTTCACATTGGTCATGAAGAAAGAATGTTCCATTGGAATGGCAATCAGGTTTATTCAATGGCCAATGAATGGAGGAGAGCTTGTGCGCTAAAGGAAGGCATTGTCTTCCCGAGCAGTGGGAGACATCAGAGTTTTCAGGAGTTAGGTGTGGAGTGGGGAAGGTATGCAAGCATGAACAGGAAGGCATTCCAGATGCACAGGCCTAGTTCACAAACATGCTTCTCCATACAGCACATGTACATAACATAGCAGCAATTTTCCTCTAAGGAAGGGATCTTTAGTATTATAACAATAAACTAATGAGTTAGTGGTAACTAGGCCTGCTCTGGTCTGCACTGATCTGCACCGCTCTTGCAGCAGTTCTAGACTTCCTCAGGTTGCTGGCAGGGGATCACAAGGGTCATGTGTGATTCTGAGGCCAAGCAATCTGGCTTTTTAAGCAGCTGTGTCTGTTGATAAAGAGACTACTGGAGAACTTGTTAGACGTGTTCCCCAGGAAGAAGGGGTAGGGAAAGTATGCAAGCATGGTTACATGCAGGTCAGAATTCTTAAGCAAGTGTGGCATTGACTACACAAAAACAAGAAATAAGAAATGGCTGTCTGGGTGGTCCTGGTGACAGGGTGACTATTTGCTAGTTTTGCCTGCTCAGAATTGATTTTCCTTCTTCTAATAAGAGATCTAATGTTTCCTGTGGGCATGGGCATCACTCCATCCCTACTCTTGATCTATGTGATGGGATGAGCTGATGCTCCTTCTGGCCCTATAGCTGGGTGACTCTGACCTGATCAATCAGGTCAACAGTGATTGGTTCACAGATGAGCACATGATGCATTGTCCAGAAAGATTCAATTTGGGACTTTGAATTGTTGAAAACAAAAATATCTTTTATGTTGCTCTTCATTAGAAAAGATGTATGTTTGGAACTTCTGAAGGTATCACTAAGAGATCCTTAATGGGTATGAAGCCAACACAGAAGACAACAAAACTACTGTAATATAGAGAACTCGAGTCTCGAAGGCATTATTTGAATGCAATGCATGAAGTTACTAATGTTCTTGGACTATTCTATATATTCCTGAATTTATATGTCCTCTCTCTTTAATTAATTCATTAATTAATTTTTTGCTTAAGGAGATTTGAGTTGGGTTTATCCCACATTATAAATGAAAGGGAATTTAATATAACAACAAGAAAAAATAAGAGTTGAAGGCATAGAATAGATTCAGGGGAACATGTTGGGGAATATTCCAGTTTTGTCAGTCATAGTCAAGGTTAAGAGTGAAGCTAAATTAACCAAAAGATCCAGTCACCTTTCCTCGTTACATCAGGCCTGGCTGAGTTACAAATAAAACAAGTGCACTGGTTATGGTCGACTTGATTTTCCATGTAGAAGCTTCAGGTCTTATTTCAATAATGCAGACTCAGATTTATTCTGTCCTCCAGTTTTTACATTTATTGAGGGTTCTTTATAAGTTTTTTAATTAAGGTATTGGCATTTAAAATCAAGAATGATCAAGTTTTTTTCTCCTTCAAAAATGTTTCTGATTGACAAAGTAATACATTGGTCCTCTAAAATATTTGAGAAGGAAGAATCAGCAAAGAGTAGAGAATAAAAATTAATGACGCCATCTCCCAGAAAAAAATGATATTTTTATGTATAATTTTATACTGTTTTTAATATAATGCATTAATTTGTGTTGAACACATCACAGTTTCATGAGTTACTTTTTCCATGGAGTAATTTGTAGTCAGTCTTTTTCCAAGTCAACAAAATAGTCTTCTGATACTCATTTTTATCACTTAGAGCTTTTGTTGGCAAAAGATTGGCTCCAATTACCCTAAACAGAAAAATAATTTATGTTAATAACATAAGGAAAACTTACAAAATTCAAGAAAAATCTAAAGAACAGTTTTAAGAAATCATCTTGCTTCATGAATTTAGGGAGAAGAGTGCAGTACATCATTTCCTCAAGGTGGATGAATACATTCCAGCTTCAGACCCCCTGCCTTTCAAATTACACACTCAGAACATCTGTCCAAACTCAGGTCATGTGCTCCTCATGGGACCAAAAGAAGGAGGGCACCATCAAAATGATATCCAGTGTTGGCAGGGGTGTTATCTCAACGTGAAATTGGGACTAGTACCCCCAAATATAAAGCTTCTACAATACGAAAGTGAAGGACATTCACTCTAGATTTATGCAAATGCCAAGGCAGCACACTGGAGTGTGAGAGTGAGTGCCTTCTTGCCTTGTGCTCTAAAGCATTTCATGCACCCCTCAGCCCGTCCCAGCCCTAGTGTCTCATCTGATTACCAGATTTGAGATAGCTCACAATGCATTTCATAGACCTAAAGCACCTTGACTGAAGGGGAGACAATACTATTATGAAAATCCACTAGATAATCTCCCCAGCCTCCTCTAAAGGAATCAATAACGCTTACAAAAAAAAAAAACAAACAAAAAAAACCCTATGTATTGAGAAAGAGAAATACTGAATTTTGTTGGGAGAGATTATTAGACACTAATTATAAACCAGATACAATCTGGGGGTAAGAAAATAAATTTTGGACCAAGTCTATCTCACAGAGGACTAAGAAGTTCAAAAAAAGTATACATTTTTCCAAGTGCATATATATATATATATATATATATATATATATATATACACATATATATATAATTATAATATGTATTATATATTTTTGAAATAGATATACTTAATACCTGTCAGAATTGCTGCATTAGCTTGCTAAAATGTAAAGACATGACTATTATAGGAAAAGTCAAATATAAGACCCTGAAGCTCCCTCATCTTACCAAAGTTTGAATCCGAAACAAAACCCATTCTAGGAGAACAGCAGAGATTATTTCTACCAACTAAAAGTTGAAACATGTGACAGTGGTGATTCCTATCATATTCCCAGCAGATCTGCCCATTTGGTTTCTTTAAAGAACAGTGCAGTCTTGGAGAATGATAGTATATAATTGTACATTTCATCGGGTGATGACTTCAAATACAACTGATGTTGTAGGTACATTCTCTTTATGGGACCAAAATCAACAAAACACACCATGAAGTGACTTAACTGGCAAGCATTGTTCTTTATATGATGGCAGAGAGAATATCAAAAGCAGTTAGTCCTTAACTTGCAGAGACAGCAAAACAACATCATTATCCTGCCTTAGGACAATCTCAATAGCTTGTTTTGTGCTACAGGTTAATCCCCAAGGACCCCAATCATATCATCCTACAAGACATCATGCTAGGCCTCTATATTGCTAACAACATCCCGGAACGTATTGCAGATGCTGTGACTACACATGGACATGAAGAGAATGGGAAACAAAATCTGTAAAAGTACAGGAACCTCACTCCTCAATGAAGTTTTTTGGTGACCAGTCATCTAAAACAAGTTGAAATAGTCACTACAAAGTTGAAAGTTGGTATAATTTGCATTTTTTATTCAGAAAGAGGGACAGTGCTTGGTGGAGTTCTGAGACCATTCATATCATACTTGAGTAAATTCCTCTGTGTATATTTAGCAGATAATTCATAAAACTGCTTTGAGTGACCGTGGAACAAAAGGAGTCTCTAGCCAATCAAGGATGAAAGGCAAACTGCTCTGTTCCTTGATTCCTTGACACATGTGATCCAGTAGATGTGCTGGCACTGGAAGTGATTGTGGCAAAGTTATAAACCCTATGGTAAACTCTTTCAAGAAAATTGTGCACAAGGCTCTAAGGATTTTGCTTTTAAAAAACAGCATTATTTTATTTTATTTTATTTTTTTAGCCAGAGTCTTTACTCTGTTACCTGATTGTGGTGGCACAATCACAACTACTGCAGCCTTGACCTGCTGGGCTTAGGTGATCCTTCTGCCTCAGCTTTCCAATTAGTTGGAACTACAGGCTCGTGCCACCACATCTAGCTAAATTTTTGAATACATTGTAGAGACAAGTCTCTCCAAGTTGTCCAGTCTGGTCTCAAACGC
The DNA here is from genome assembly GCF_000164805.1 of Carlito syrichta. NCBI lineage: Eukaryota > Metazoa > Chordata > Mammalia > Primates > Tarsiidae > Carlito > Carlito syrichta. The sequence goes on along the minus strand of NW_007251208.1, from coordinate 31,880 downwards.
CCTAGGCTCAGGCAATCCTCTGGCCTCTGCCTCTCAAAGTGCTGCTGGGATTACAGGCGTGAGCTGCTATGTTGCTTTTGATGTCTTTGGAAAATAACTATCTTTCTGCTGAGAAGAAGCTTCTCACTCGCTGCTGTCTTCTGAGAAAGACTAAATGTCTGATCACTGCACTCCAGGAGCATGCTTCTCCTAGGCCTAAGCAAACAGGACCCTTAAACCTCAGGGGGGCATGCTTTGACTTGCCTTCCTTGAGGTTTTCTAAGTGCCCCTTGTTATCTGTAACTAGCCAGAGTTTGCAGTGCTATCTGGGTGGTATGTCCCGAGTCTGGACTGGGACTTTCATGCTCTGTTTCCTGTTTTCTCTTTGGTGTCCTTTCCAACCCTCTGCCGCTACATCTATCAGATGTCCCAAGGTAGGTTCTACATTCACATGATGGTCCTGTGGCCAGGCACTGGTTACAGAAAGGGGGTTTTGTGATCAGATCATTCCTACTAGCTGATGCAGTATTTGTTTTATGGGCTCCCACAAGAGTGGATTGACAGAATAGGGCTGACATTCTGATTTCAGGAGACATTTATTTTGGATGGAAGACTTTCATTGTGGCAGGGTCTGGGATACTGACAGTTTACTGCTGATTCTGGATTTGTGTATCTGTGCCCAGGTATTGGTTGTCACTAGTTTGTGCTCTGATATGATGCTGCCTCCTGTCTATTATAACTTAAGGCCATGAGGGTCTTGGCAGGCATTCCCTGTGCACCCTCCTTTCTGCCCCCACCCCTGCTACTGGAATCTGAGACAGTCACTCATCCCCCCTCCTAAGGCTCTGTACAATGTGTTAGGCAGTCAGGTAGTCCTCAGGTGACTGCATCTGTCTTCTCTGAGGTCTTCCAACTCACAGGCCCTGTCAGTTGACATCTTTTTTGCCCCGGATCATCATGGTGGGATCATGCTCTCTGGGGTCAGTCTTAAGCTACGTTAGATGAAAGATGAGCAGAAGATAGTAATATTCTTCTCACTCTGCCAATGGCCCTTCTTCTATCTTACCCTGTTATTGATGGTTTATGAAAGGTAGGATTGAGGTCAGCATAAAAAGACTAAGTAGTCTGGAAATATAGCACAATTACAGTTTAAGGAGTTCAAGAGAAGAAATTATTGTAAGATGTGATATGTTGTTTATGTGTAGGCTATAAAATCCCGTATAGTAAATTCAACATGACCAGAGAGTACATTGTTGTTTGCATTTCTCCACATGCTCTTGTTAATACTTGCATTATGGTCATTATCAATGAAGCTTATAACAATTTTTAAGAAAATTATTGGGAGCCTGTATTCAGGGGTAGCCAAATGAATAATACAGTGTCATAAGTAATAACTGTCTCTAACAAGAGATATTAGGGGATTGCAAAAGCGTGAAGATCTATATTGTTTCAGTGTAATACATTCTAAAGTAACACAGCCATATAAACATAAAACTTTGCTTTTTTCACCTCATGGAAAGAGATGTGAAATTAGACAGAGATGGCACATTTGGCTTTGAAAAAAACAAACACAAAAAGAACCTGTTGAAAAGGTTCCTAGACTGAATCAAGAAAAATCATGGACTGGAAACTACTGATTGAACTATAAACAAATAAGTATGTACCTCTTCTTTGCTCTCTATATCTTGCACGGACCTGTGCAATTTGTAATATGTTTTTAATCAAATTGTGTATATGGAAGTGTTCTCTGAAAAAAAAAAATTCCCCATGGTCCCACACATTCTCAAGGCCAGAATATCATGTGTCCTGAGATTCCCACTGTGAATTGCATGTTACTTATTCCACCAAGTCATACATCTGGCAAGTCCAGTGATGTGATTAGGACCAAGAAGATCATGAGTACTCAAGGAAGTTTCATGAAAGTAGCTTGCTTTTCCGGTGTGCCCAGTCTCATGTTGCCATTCCTCGTTTAGTCTAGACACTCTTTGGGGAGTATCAAGCACACAATGCAAGCACAGGCCAAGACTGATAGATTCGACTGGTCAAGTTATAGTAAACACTTTTTAGACTTTGATGGATTATTATTTACATAGACAGCAAAAGCAAGAGTGGGCAAAGATGCCAGCTACCCACGGTCCTTATGCCACATACCAAAACAAAACAGATGCTAAGGCAAGAGGGGCCGCATGACTTAATTATGACATGTGGGACACCACATTGCTGAGGAGCTTATTCCAGACAGCAACTAAAAGATTTTATATCCAGCAGCTAAACTCAGAGAAGGCAAGAGAAAAACTCCTGCCTCACTGGAACCCAGAAGTGTTGAGAAACTGTTCATGACAGTCTCCTCAGTAGATAAGGAATTGAGTGAGAAAAGAGGTCATGTGGCAGCACCTTACAAGCTTCCCAGACTCTCATGTTCCAGGAGGATCGTAAAGCATTCTGCCAAGACTCAGATCAGTTGTGGATCCTGTCTTGCTCACATGACCTGTGTGGATGAGTGCAAGGCTGTTAGTCGTCCACAGAGAGCATGATCCTTCATGGGGAGCCACCATGTGGCAAGTTTATTACTTGGGCTCCATTCTATTATGTTGGGAGAAGTCCTGTGTCCTCAATGAAGCAGATGTTTATTAGGGTTGGCTTTTCTGGTCTCGTGCTCCTGTCGGCAATATTATACATAGAATTACTTAACTTCATGTCAGTCTGCATGTCATTGGCTCTGTCCAAGGAATTTATCATTTCAATGAGAGAAGCAAGGCAAGGGGCTAGCTATGTTCATGATGTTCACTGTCAATACTACATCCCCATCATGACTGAGAGCCCCTTGCTGCTTCTCAATAATGCTAGTCATGCTCCCACTTGCAATTTGCTTTGTCCCTCTTTGCATTTTCTTTCCCCTTTTCTCAGAATGTGCTTCCCCCAGATGACTACAATGGCTTGTTCCTGCCTCCTCTTCGGGGCTTTGTTTAAATGTTATCCTCTCATCAAGGTATAACTTGGGTGTCTTTTTAAATGTAACCTCCTGATCCTCCCTACTTGCCTTTCTTGCTTTATGTTTCTTCATAGAATTATCAACATAGAGTCTAATGTAATGCTACTTATTTTTATTTTGTTCATGGTTGTATGTTTTGTGTGTATGTACACCATTGGAACACCAGTGCCTACAATGGCACCTGGCATATATGTTCACTTAGTAAATACTTAATGAGTGAAATAATGAAATAAACTGCATTTGACTAATCAGATGTGCATCTACAGATTTTTGAAAAGTAGCCATATATAGATGGGGCAGACATTATGCTGTATGCCAATTTTGGCTATATAGACATATATATATAATTTGGGGGTACTGTATATAATATATTTTTATATATTTTGGAAATCATATAGAATATATATAATACACATATATTTGACCTTAAATTCCCCTTAAATTACCATAGGCATAGTAGTTATTCTCAAGATTATAAAAAGCAACAGAAGGCATTTTGCAGAGCATTTTGAAATAAAGTGAACACTAAGGACTGGGAGAAGTATAGATGGAACCATCTATACTAGTTCCTTCTTGTAATATTGTGTTTACTAGTGTTAATGGCACAGCAGAGCAAATCCATTCAGGCAGGATCATCAAGGATTGACTTCGCTAAGGAATAAGGTTTAGTTTTATCCTCCTCAATCAAAAAGAACTTAATCCTCTAAGGTGGTGGCTAAGGGCAAAGGCAACACCGAATGGATAATAGAGGAAGGAGACCATAAATATCAGCTATAATCTTGTGACTATTTGGAGAAAATAACATAGTCTTTAAAGGGCAATTGGCTATCCACTGGATTCTGCATCTGTGGATTCAACCAGCTGTGAGTAAAACATATCTAAAAAAAATCAAAAATAACAATACAAATCTAGAATCTCAAGATGGCTGACTAGAACCAACTGTCATTTGTTTCCTTCACAAAGAAGAACCAAAATGGTAAATACGTAATCACACTTAAAATAGATCATCTAAGGGAGAACACAGGATTTCAATAGAGAAGTGACAAAAAGCACATAGGGCAAGGAAGGAAAGGAAAAGGAGGCAGCCTGCTCAGCCAGGATTGGCTGGGAGCCCAGAGAGCCTCCCCAGTGTGGAAAAAGCGAGGGAACCCTCAGGGATCCAAATTCCCACCACAAACTCCTGCAATCCTAGCCACAGGACAGGCTCTTGACCCTCTTGGGCCCTAAGACTAACATAGGATGCTGGCTGGAAAACACACCATATAGCATTGCTCCGGAGAGAAAGTCCCACACACTCCCAGTCCAGTGTGGAGCTACTTTGAGAGGTCAACCCTCTCTGGGTTTCATTTTCCCCTGGGGCCTAAGAGACCCGCATCTCTACATTCCTGGAGCCCCGCTGACACCCCCAACTCCCAGCTGCTGCCCCTTCCCCTGCCAACTGCTGTTGCCAGGGCCACCAGCAGCAGGCTTATCATCCCCCAGCAGAGGGTGGCTGCCCATTTTCACATACTCTGAGGAAAGGCTACCTCACACAGGGCTCTGCAACATTGCTGGCTGCTGCTCCTAACGTGTTAGGCACTGCTAGCAACCCAGCCCTGCTCAGCAGCCGGGCCACAGCCCAGCTGCTGCTACCCCAACCTGAGCTCTCCAAACAGGAACCTGGGACTCATCCCTACCCCTGCCCACTATAGCCAGGGCCCCTTCTGCACCACTGGAGTCTTGAGGACAGATCACTCAGCCGCCTCCTCTCTTCCAATGCAATTATTGATTGCTAGTATACAAGAAAAACAATTGATATTTGCATATTAACCTTGCTAATCTTGAAACTTTGACAAAATCATCTGCAATTTGTACTAGTGCTCCTTTATACATTTCTGGATTTTATGTTATGTGGAAATAAATAGTTCTGCTTACTTTTTTCTAATCTTTGTATCCATTATTTCTTTTACTTGCTTTATGACACATTCCAGGACCTCTAATACAGCATTGAATAGAAGTGATGAGAGTGGACATTTGAGTCTTGTTCCTGACTCACGGTGAAAACATCTACTCATTCATTTTTTAGTATATTAGCTATGAGTTAATGGACAACTAGTATAAGTACCAGAATGTTCCTTTCAGGTCCAAGTGTGCTAAAAAATTTTATTTTAAAATCATGAGTAGGTGTTGAATTTTATCAAATACTTTCTCACATTTATTGAAATTATGTGTTTTCCTTTAGTCTGTTAATGTTGCAAATTACACTAATTAATTTTTGCATGTCTCCCCTGAGATAAGCCCTAGTTAGTTATGATGCATTCATTATCCTTTTAATATATGTATGCAATACAGTTTTTTAAAAATGTTGCATACATGAATATTATTGCAAGAGATGGTGACTTGTAATTTCTCTTTCTTGTAATATCTATATTTGTATAAAATAAAGCAAGACGTATCCACTTTTCCTTTATTATTTAAAAGAATTTATCTAAGCTTGATATTTTCTTCCCTAAATATTTGAAAATTTTCACTAGTAAAACTTTGAGAAAAAGGGGGTTTTATTTATTTTTCAAAAAATAATTTCTTCAATAGATTTAAGAATATCTATTTGTATTTGTCTTGTATTAATTTTGGTGTATTGTATTTTCCAAGCAATTTGTTCATTGTTTCTAAATTGTCAAGTCCATTAATGTAAAATGCTTTAATGTTATTTTATATTTTTAATCCTGGTAGGACTCTGATTTCTGATACTGATAATCTTTACAGTAGTACTTTTAGTACAGTTGTTGATATAAGTGCAAATTCAGCATGTATTTTAAACTCCAGTGACATCACTAATATTGTCTTGTAAAGGAGTAATTTATATTTATGCCCTAACCTCCAATTTCCACTAGTGTTATCCTCTAGGCCTTTCTCTAGCACCTTGTTTCTCTCTAGAATTCTTTCACTTCTGTCTGATCTCATAATTCTTAATTTCATGTCAGACTTTATGTAGAAAATAATTATAAAGGCTGAACTTGATATTGTTTTTCCTGGGAAATTTCCTCCCTTGTTTTATTAGGTAGAAATAGTGAGGGACTGATAACCTCAATCTGATAAAAGACTAAATTGAACTGCTATTTTTTCAGTCTTAGTTCACTTCTGATTCGTCTATTCTCTTGAGCATGAGATTCTTGGGTTTTTTATCGCAAGCTTGCCCATTCTCTGTGACCTCAGACATGAAACTTATGCGAGATGCAGTTTGGCCTTTCAGAAGTTCAAGTTTAGGTTTGTGTTCTTCCACTTTGTGCAGTTTCAAAATGCTACCATTTTCTTGAGTGTGCTAAATGCTGCCATTTTCCAAGTGTGCTAAAAAATTTTATTTTAAAATCACGGTGAAAACATGCGTGAGACCACGCATGTGTTTGATGAAAACTCATTCTCATTGGCAAGACTTAGATTCCCAAGCATTGTGATGTTGTGAGAATTTCCTTTCAGCATCTTAGATATTTCTGGTGTAGCAACACTTCATTTTTCTGATTCACCCCACTCCTCTGAAAAATTCCATGAAGAAAACTAGAAATATATTTAGGGCTCCTCTACATTCTAATCCATGTGAACATCAAAAGTTACACTTACTGGGGGAGTGAGGACCAGTTAGAAGCCCAAATTTCAACAGCATGCAGCCTACTTGGGTAGTTAATCCTCCCTTGTGCCCCACATCTCCATAATAAAAAACCAAAGTTTAAAAAGCTACACCTTTGCTCTTTCTTTCAGTGCAGTCTTTCTACCTCACCGTATCATGCACAATTTTATCAGTCATCTATTACCATGTAGCACCCCAACCATTTATTTGATGATGATTCTGTGAGTCATCTATTTGGGCTGAAATAAGTGAGGTGATTTGTTAGCTGGCTTCACCTGGGATTCTCATGCGGCTGCAGTCATCTCTCAGCTGTATGAGAACTGGATGCCGCATGATGGTCCCACTCACATATGTAATTTACCATATATGGTAAATTTACCATATGTGGTAAATGTTGTTATCTGTAGACTTGGACATCTCCATTTTCTTCTACTTAGCTAATTATAAGCTAGTAAGTTATACTAGACATCTTTACTTTACATGCAGTTTCAAGTTATTATTCTAAGGAAAAAATACATCTTGAGACTTACATTCCAGAACTCACAACTTCAGTATCTCCACAACATATTCAAAACAAGTCACAAAACTAGCCCATATTCAAAGGATGGAGAAATAGACTCTATCACTTGATGGGAGAAATGTCAATGTCACATTGCAAAGAGCATGCATATTTTAATGCAGCGGTACCCAACCTTTTTGGGATCAGGGACCAGTTTTGTGGAAGATAATTTTTCCACAGACAAGGAGGTAGGAGAGGGATGGTTTCAGGATGATTCAAACACATAGCATTTATTGTGTACTTAATTTCTATTATTATTACATTGTAATATGTAATGAAATAATTATACAACTCACCATAAAAAAGAGGTGCAAATGGAAGTGGTAAATATAATAATGGGTGGGTCACATGTGGACTAAAATAAGTGTCAAATTCTGACTTAAAAACTGTCAGCAGATACAGCTGTACAATTGAAGTAAATCAACTTACTTGCCACTCACTAATAGGTTTTTTTTCTTTTTCTTTTTTTATTGAAAGAAGTGAGATATAATTCAGGACTAGGTATACAAGTAGTCATCACACAGGTAAATTTCGGGCCTCACTTTGGTCTCTACTTCACCTGACTTGAGATCAGGTAATTTATTGATGCTATGTGCCCCTCCCATCAGTTTCCAGTTACCAATCCCTTTCTTCAAATATTATAATAAATGTTCAGGTCCGTTTATGAGTGAGAACATGTGATACTCAGTTCTATGTATCTGTGATAGATCACTGAGTATTATGGACTATAAATCCATCCAAGTTGCTGCAAAGTCCATAAGTTTGTCCTTCACTGTGGCTGTGTAATATTCCATCATGTATATGAACCACGTTTTAGATACCATGATCACTGACAGGGTTTTGATGTGTCTGCAAGCAATTGATTTATTATGGTCTCTGTGCAGTCAAACCCCAGGGCTAATGTTAAACTGTATTGCAGCTGCTCCCCAGCACTAGCATCACCATCTTAGCGCCACTAAGATCATCAGGCATTAGATTCTCTTAAGGAGCACACAACCTAGATCCCTCACATGTGAAGTTCACAGTAGGGTTCATGTTCCTAGGAGAATCTAATGCCACCATTGACCTGATAGAAGGCAGTTCTCAGACTGTAACACCAGCGATGCAGAGCAGCTGTAAGTACAGATGAACCTTTGCTCGCTCACTGGTGACTCATCTCCTGTTCTACAGCCTGGTTCCCAACAGGCCAAGGAATGGTACCAGTCTATGGCCCAGGGGATGGGGATCCCTGAATTAATGGAATGAAATATGACCATCTTTTCAAACAAATTACAATGCATTCCCAGAATTGGCAAATGCCTTTGGAGGAGAGACTGTCTGGTGAGTGTCAGTTTACCAAGGAAGGGAGATTTCTTTTCTGATATTTTAAGTCAAATTGTCTTCATTGTTTCCAAAGTTTTCTTAAAAAGTATGTTCTTTAAATTTTTTTTTTTTTTTTTTTTTTTTTGAGTTGGAGTCTCACTCTGTTACCCAGACTGGAGTGCAGTGGCCGCTCCCGGCCATCACAGCCTCGACTTGCTGGGCTCCAGTGATCCTTCTGCCTCAGCCTTCCAAGAGCTGGAACTACAGGCGCTCACTACCTTGCCCGGCTAATTTTTTGATTTATTCTAGAGATGAGTTCTCGCCAAGTTGCCCAGGTGGGTCTCGAACCCGCAGGCTCAGGCAATCCACCCACCTCAGCCTCCCAAGGTGCGGGATTACAGGCTGAGCCACCGAGCCCCGCTCGAATTTTTATTGGTATAAATTTAAGGGATATAACTGCAGTTTTGTTACACAAATCTATTGTTTATTGGTGACATCTAGGCTGTCAGTGTAACCATCACCCAATGAATATAGATTGTACCCATGAAGCAATTTCTCATCCCTTATTCCCTTTCACCTTCCAACCTGTCCAACCCGAGTCTCCAGTATCTATAATTCACACTCTATGTCCATGTGTATGGACACTCTATGTCCCATTTACAAGTGAGAACTTGCAACATTTGTCATTTTGTTTCTGATTTACTTCATTTAAGACAATGGATATAATTTCTTCTATGTTGCTGTGAAAGATATATTTTATTCTTTTTTTGTGGCTGAATAGTATTCCATGTTGTGTATATATGTATACTGTATATATAATATTTTCTTTGTCTAATCATATGCTGGTGGGCACAGGTTGATTCTGTCTTTGCTATTGTGAATAGTGCTATGAAAAACATACAAGTGCAGGTATCTTTTTTGATGTAGTGTTTTCTTTTTCTTTGGGTAGATACCCAATAGTGGAATTGCTGGATTGAATGGTGATTCTATTTTTAGTTATTTGTGAAATCTTCAAACTGTTTTCCATAGAGGTTGTACTAATTTACATTTTCTACCAACAGTGTCTAAGGGTTCTCTTTTCTCTATTCTTGTCATCGTTTGTTATTTTTAAACTTTTTAATAGTAGCCATTCTGACTGGTTTGAGATGGTATCTTACTGTGGTTTAATTTGCATTTATCTGATGATTCATAATATTGAGAATTTTTTCATATGCTTTTGGCCATTATGTCTGCTTTTGAAAATTACCTGTTCATGTCCTTTGCCCACATTTTTTTTTTTGAGTTGGAGCCTCACTCGGTCGCCCAGACTAGAGTGCAGTGGCCGCTCCTGGCCACCGCAGCCTCGCCTGCTGGACTCCAGCGATCCTTCCGTTTTAGCCTTCCGAGGAGCCAGAATTACAGGCGTGCACCACCACGCCCGGCTGATTTTTTGATTTATTGTAGAGATGAGGTCTCGCTGCCCAGGCGGGTCTCGAAGCCGCGGGTTCAGGCAATCCACTCACCTCAGCCTCCCAAAGACGCGGGATTACAGGCTGAGCCACCGAGCCCGGCTTTTTGCCCACATTTTAATGTAGTTATTTTGTTGTTGTGTTGTTTGGTTTCTTGTAGATTCTGGATAATATTTCCCTGAATTATGTAGTATGTGTAGTTTGCAGATATTTTTTCACATTATGCAGGTTGTCTGTTAACTCTGATGAGTATTTCTTTTGCTGAAGATTTTTAGTTTAATCTAGTCCCATTTATGTGTTTTTATTTTTGTTGCCTGTGCTTTTGAGGTTTTAGTCATGAATTGCCTAAGTCAATATCTAAAAGAGTTTTCCCTAGGTTTTATTCTAGTATTTTCATAGTTGCAGGTCTTACATTTAAGTCTTTAATCGATCTTCAGTTCATTTTTGTATATTGTGAGAGAAAGTAGTCCATTTTCATTCTTGCACATATAGCAATTCAATTCTTTCCAGCATCACTTATTGAAAAGGGTGTACTTTTCCCAGTGTATGTTTTTATTAACTTTGTTAGAAACCAGGTGACTGTAGATACATGACTTTTTTTATGGGTGCTCTACTCTATTCCATTGATTTGTGTCTATTTTTATATTTTTTAGTACCATGCTGCTTTGATTACTCTATAGCCTTGTAGGAAGTCAGGTAGTGTGATGCCTATAGCTTTGTTCTTTTTCCTTAGGATTGCTTTGGCTGTTTGGGCTCTTTTTTGGCCCCATATGAATTTTAGAATTGTTTTTCAAATTCTTTGAGAAATGACATTGACGTTTTGATAGGAATTGCATTGAATCTGTAGATTGCTTTGGGAACTATGGTCATTTTAACAATATTGATTCTTCCAGTTCATGAGCATGAGATGTTTTTCCATTTGCTTATGTCATCTACAAATTTTATTCATCAATGCTTTGTAGTTTTCCTTGTTGAGATTTTTGCACCTCCTTGGTTAAATAGATTCCTAGGTGTTTTAAATATATTCACTGTAAATAAGATTGACTTTTTGATTTGGTTCGCTGTTTGATTGTTATGGTGTATAGAAATACTGCTTAATTTTTTATTTTGGTTTTGTATTCTGAAATTTTACTTAATTTATTTATTAAATATAAGAGTTTTTTGAAGGAGTCTTTAGGGATTTCTGGATATAAGATCATATCATCAGCAAATAAATAATTTGACTTCTTTTTCAATTGGATGACTTTTTTTTAATCTTGTCTGATTACTCTGGATAGGACTTCTAGTATTATGATGAATAGATGTGGTGAAAGTGAATATTCTAGTTTTTAGGGGAAATGTTTTCAACTGTTCCCCATTTAGTATGATGTTGGCTGTGGGTTTGCCATATATGGCCTTTCTTATTTTGAGGTATATTCCTCCTTTGCTAGTTTGTTGAGAGTTTATTTTTTTCTTTGTCATGAAGGCATCCTGAATTTTATTCAATGCTTTTTCTGTATCTTTTGGGATTAGGTTTTTAATTCTGCTTATGTGATGAATCACATTTATTGGTTTGTGTATGTTGAACAATTCTTATATCCCTGGATAAAAACCCACTTGACCATGGCGTATTATCTTTTTGAAATGTTGTTAGATTCAGTTTGCTAGTAGTTTGTTGAAGATTTTTGTATCTATGTTCACTAGAGATATTGGTCTATAGTTTTCTTTTTTGGTTGTATCCTTGTCTGGTTTTGATATTAGGGTAATACTGACTTCATCGAATGAATTAAGGAGGATCTCCTTCTCTCAGTATTTTGGCAGTCTCAGGAACATTGGTACTAGTTCTTCTTTGTACGTTTGGTAGACTTCAGCTGTAAATCCATTTGATTGTGAGTTTTTTGGGGGTGCAATTTTTTTATTATTGGTTCAATCATTATTGGTCTGTGCAGGATTTAATTTTTTTCCTGGTTCAATCTTGGGAGGTTGTATGTTTCCAGGAATTTATTCATTTCCTATAGGTTTTCTATTTTATGAGCATATAGCTGTTATATTCGTCTCTGATGATTTTTTGTATTTCTGTGGCATTAGTTATAATGTCTCCTTTTTCATCTCTGTTTATGTTTATTTGGATCTTCTTTTCTTTGTTAGTCTAGTTAGCAGTTCATCAATTTTTTTCATCTTTTCAAGGAACCAAGTTTTCTTTTTGTTCATTCTTTATTTTTTTCCATCTCAATTTTATTTAGTTATGCTCAGATCTTTTTTATTTTTATTTTTGCTAACTTTGAGTTTGGCTTGTTATTGATTTTCTAGTTTCTTGGGGTGTAACATTAGATTGTTAATTTGTAATCTTTCTTTTTTTATGTATGTGTTTATCATATAACCTTACTCTTTAGCACTACTTTTACCATATCCCAGAGTTTTTGGTATGTTGTGATTCCATTTTCATTCATTTCAAAAGGTTTTTAAGTTTTTGTCTTAATTTCTTAATTGAGTCAAAGATCATTCAGGAGTGTGTTTTTAATTTACATGTATTTGTATAGTTTTCAGAATTCCTCTGAACCCTGGTATTAGTATTTGTTTCTAGCTTTATTCCACTATGATCGGAGAAGATAATTGGCATGATTTAGATTGTTAAAAATGTAATGATATTTGTTTTGTGGCCTAACATAATAGAAGAAAATTTCAGCACTCTAATCACAGCATGAGACAGATCATTAAGACAAAACAAACAAAACAAACAAACAAAACAAACAAAAAAGAGAAAATGAACTTAAATTGGACTTTAGACTAATGGACCTAACCGATATTTACAGAAGAGTCTACCCATCAAGAGATGAATATACATTCTTCTCATAAGTACATTGAACATTCTTTTGGGGGGTTGTTAATTAGAATGTGCTTTTTTAATTATTTAAAAAAAATTTTTAATTTTAAAATTCAGGGTTAGGTATACAAATATTCATTGTGAGGGTAACCTTTTTATGAGATGTGTCCCCCCTTCCCCAGGCAGTTTCCCACTATTGCTAATCTCAACTCCCCAACCCCCGAACCCCCCCACAATTTATCACTACTGTCAATTCTTTTCTTATAGTATTACAATAGTTATTCAAGGTCTGGAAAATTAGTTTCAGGGTTTGACCAACAGCACAGGCAACAACAACAACAAAAATATACAAGTGGGGTTGCATCAAACTAAGATGCTGATGCACAATAAGGCGACCTTCAAGAAAGAAAGGCAGGTTATAAGGATGGAAGAAATATTTGCAAACCATATATCCAAAAAGGGGTTGATACACACATATAAGGAACTCACACTACTCCACAACTTGATAGCAAACAATAACAAGATTCAGATAATCCTGATTTAAAATGGGCAAAGGAAATGAGATAAACATTTCTCAAAAGAAAACATATATATGGTCAATAGGCACTATAAAGAAAAAGGTGCTCAGCATCAGTAATCACCAGGAACATGCAAATCGAAACCACAATAAGATGACCAATGATGTACCTAACCCTGAATTATACACCATATCATTAAATTAATTAATTAATTAATTAAAATACAATGAGCTATAACCTCACACCTGTTATTTTTTAAAAACTTTTATAATTTTTTATTTTAAAATTGTGGGGTACATTTCAGGGCAGGGTATACAAATATTCACTGTGCAGGTACCCTTGTTGATGAGGTGTGCCCCCCTTTCCCAGGCAGATTTCCACTGCTGTCAATCCTGCCTCTCCACTGCCCCTCCCCTCCACAGTTTCCTGCTACAGTCAATCCTTTTCTTATAGTATTGCGGTGGTTTTCAAGGTTCACTTATGAATGAGAACATGTGATACTCAGCTCTTTGTTTCTGTGAAGGATCACTCAGTTTTATAGACTCTAATTCCATTCAGGTTGCTGCAAGGTTCATGATTGTGTTCTTCTTTATGGCCATGTAATATTTCATTGTGTGTATGTACCACATTTTTTTTATCCACTCTTCTTTTGATGGGCAGCATGGTTGCTTTCATGTTCTTGCTATTGTGAACAATGCTGCAATAAACATACATGTGCAGGTATCTTTTTGATAGAGTGATTTGAGTTCTTCTGAGTATATTCCCAGTAGGAGGATTGCGGGGTCATATGGAAGGTCGATTTTTAGAACTTTTGGGAATTGCCACACTGATTTCCACAGAGGCTGAACTAGTTTGCACTACCACCAACAGTGTAGAAGTGTTCCCTTTTTGCCACATCCTCTCCAGTATCTGCTATTTTTTGAGTTATTAATGATGGCCATTCTGACTGGAGTTAGGTGGTATCTCAGTGTAGTTTTCATTTGCATTTCTTTGATGACTAGTGAGGCTAAACATTTTTTCATGTATCTGTTGGCTGCTCATATGTCTTCTTTTGGGAATTATCTATTCATATCTTTTGCCTACTTTGTAATGGGACTCTTTGGTTTTTTTCTTTTTAGCATGTTTGAATTCCTTGTAGATCCTAGATGTTAGGCTTTTGTCAAGAGTTGGCAAATATTTTTTCCCAGTCTGTGGGCTGTTTCCCTGCTCTCTTGATGGTTTCTTTGGCTTTGCAGAAGCTGGTCAGTTTGATGAGGTCCCAGTTATTTATCTATCTCTTATGGCATGGGCACTTGGGTTATGATCAGGAATTGGTTGCCAGTTTCAAATTCCAAAAGAGTGTCTCTTGCATTTTCTAAGGTTCTTATAGTTTGAAGTTTTACATTTAGGTCTCTGACCCATTTAGAGTTGATTTTTGTGTATGGGTATAGGTAGGGGTCCTGTTTCAATCTGCTGCATGTGGTCAGCCAGTTTTCCCAGCACCATTTACTGAATAGGTTCTCCTCTCCCCAGTGGTTGGTGGTGGAGGTTTTGTTGAAGATGAGGTGATTGAGAAATTGATGTTTTGCTTCTGGAATCTCTATTCTGTTCCATTGTTCTATATGCCTGTTCTTGTACCAGGCTGTTTTGATTACTGTAGCTTTATAATAAAGATTAAAGTCTGGGAGTGTGATACCTTCTGCTTTGTTTTCTGTGCTGAGGATTGTTTTGGCTATTCGTGGTCATTTATGTTTCCATATGAATTCCTGTATTATTGTTTATAGGTCTGAAAAGAATGTTCTTGGTAATTTGATGGGAATTGCTTTAAATCTGTAGAGTGCCTTAGGTAGACTGGACATCTTAACAATGTTGGTTCTTCTAATCCATGGGCATTGAATATTTTACCACTTGTTTATGTCATCTTTGATTTTGTTGAGCAGTGCTTTGTAGTTTTCATTGTAAAGGTCTTTCAAATCTCTGGTTAAGAAGATACCAAGGTATTTCATTTTTTTTGTGACTATTGTGAATGGAATTGGGCTTTTTATTTGGGTTTCTGTTTGTTTATTACTGGTGTATAAAAATGCAATTGTCTTTTGCACATTTATTTTCTACCCTGAGACTTTGCTAAAGTCCTTTAGCAGTGCAAGGAGGTTTTCTGACAGATTCTCTTGGTTTTCAAGGTATAGCATCATGTCGCCTGCAAAGATCAAATAACTTGATTTCCTCTTTTCCTATTTGGGTACCCCTGATTTCCTTCTCTTCTCTGATTGCTCTAGCTAGGACTTCCAAAACTATGTTGAACAAGAGGAGTGGAAGTGGGCATACTTGTCTTGTTCCAGTTTTCAGGGGAAATATCTCCAATTTCTGTCTGTTTAGCAGTATTTTTGGCTGTGGGTTTCTCGTAGATGTTTCTTACTATTTTGAGGTATGTTCCTTCTATGCCTAGATGGTAGAGGGTTTTTATCAAGAAGGGGTGCAGTATTTTATCAAAAGTTTTTCTGCACCTGATGGTATAACCATATGACTTTTGTTTTTATGTCTGTTGATGTATTTAATTACATTTATGGTCTTACGAATGTTGAACCAGCCTTGCATCCCGGGGATGAAGCTTACTTGGTCTTGGTGGATGATTTTTAATATGTGTTGTTGAATCCAGTTTGCTGAGGATCTTGCTGAGAATTTTAGTATCTATGTTCATCAAGGATATCGACCTTTAGTTCTCTTTTTTTGTTAGGTCTTTACCTGGCTTGTGTATCAATGTGATGTTATCTTCAAAAAATGATTTGGGGAGAGTTTCATCTTTCTCAATCGCCTGGAATACTTTCAAAAGGATTGGTATTAGTTCTTCCTTGTATGTTTTGTAGAATTCTTCTGAAAAGTCATCTGGTCCAGGGTTTTTTTTTTGTAGGAAATTTTCTTATGACATAGTCAATTTCCTGGATTGCTATTGGTTTATTTAGGGTCTTGATTTCTTCTTGTTTCATCCTGGGGAGGTTATGTGATGTCAGGAAGTCCTTCATTTCCTTTAGGTTTTATAGTAGTCTCTCATAATCTTTTGTATTTCTTCAGGGTCAAATGTGACTTCATCTATTGTGCTTCTGACTGTGTTTATTTGGGCTTTCTCTCTCTTTTTCTTGGTCAGGCTAGCCAGGGGACCATCAATCTCTTTTATCCTTTCAAAGAACCAATTTTTTGTTTCATTGATTTTTTTTTTTTTTGTATTATCTTTTTGTCTTGTATGTCCTGGATTTGGACTTTTATTTTGGTGATATGGATTCTTCTGCCTAAGTTAGGGCTTTGGTGGTCTTGCTTTTCCAGCTTCCTTAGGTGTCTTCTTGGACTGTTAACTTGTGATCTTCCCATTTTATTCATGTGTGTTTGTAGAGATAGGAATTCCCCTCTTACTAGTGCTTTCATGGCATCCCATATGTTTTGGTAAGATGTTTCTTCATTTTTATTTGTTTCCTGGTGTCTTTTAATCTCTGTTTCAATTTCCATGTTGACCTAGGAGTTGCTTAGCATCATGCTGTTTAGTGTCCATGTCTTTTTGCGGGTTTTTGGGGGAACTTTGTTGATGTTGATATTTATTATTACTCCACTGTGGTCTGGGAAGGTGCATGGCAGAATTTCAATCTTAAGAAATTTTTTCATGCTTGATTTATGGCCAAGGCGGTGGTCTATCTTAGAGTATGTTCCATGTGGTGATGAGTAGAATGCATATTCTATGGTCATTGGGTGGAGTGTTCTGTAGGGTTCTGTAGGTATTAATTAAGTCCATTTGAAGTCAAGAGTCACACTGAGGTTCCATATATCCATGCTGATTTTTTGTCTTGATGATCTGCCTAGGGTTGTGAGTGGGGTATTAAAGTCCCCAGCTATGATAGTGTTAGAGTCAATATCTTTTTTAAGTTTGCCTAGATGCTGCTTTATGAAAGTTTTTGCTCCTATGTTGGGTGCATATATGTTTAGGATGGGTATTTCTTGTTGATGGATTGAAACTTTTATCATTATAGAGTGACTCTCTACATTTAAACATTTTTTTTGGATAGTTTAAAGGTTATTTTGTCTGATATTAAGATCGCAACTCCTGCTTTCTTTTGTGTTCCGTTCGCCTGAACTTTTGCTTCCCATCCTGTTACTTTGAGTCTGTGAGTGTCCTTTCTGGTGAGATGAGTCTCTTGGAGACAATATATTGTTGCCTCATGATATTTTATCCAATTTGCCATTGTATGTCTTTTCAGTGGTGTGTTTAGTTCATTCACATTCAGGCTAATTACTGAAATGTGAGAGTTTATCCCTGTCATGAGGTACTTATAGAGTTGTTGTTGTTCCTGTTTGTTTGTTGTCTTTCTTTTGATTTTTGAGTTGATTCGTGTATGTGTCCATCTTTTTCCTGTACTCTTGTGAAGAACGCTGTCATTCTTTTTTCCCTTTCTTCTGTGTTTAATACGTTTTTTTTTTGAGTTGGAGTCTCACTCTGTCGCCCAGACTGGAGTGCAGTGGCCACTCCCGGCCACCACAGCCTCAACCTGCTGGGCTCCGGAGATCCTTCCACCTCAGCCTTCCAAGTAGCTGGAACTACAGGCGCATGCTCTCACGCCCAGCTAATTTTTTTTTTTTTTTTTTTTTTTGAGTTGGAGTCTCACTCTGTCGCCCAGACTGGAGTGCAGTGGCCACTCCCAGCCACCACAGCCTCAACCTGCTGGGCTCCGGAGATCCTTCCACCTCAGCCTTCCAAGTAGCTGGAACTACAGGCGCATGCTCTCACGCCCAGCTAATTTTTTTTTTTTTTTTTTGAGTTGGAGTCTCACTCTGTCGCCCAGACTGGAGTGCAGTGGCCGCTCCCGACCACCGCAGCCTCAACTTGCTGGGCTCCGGCGATCCCTCTGCCTCAGTCTTCCAAGTAGCCAGAATTACAGGCATGTGCTACCACGCCCGGCTGATTTTTTGATTTATTGTAGAGATGAGGTCTTGCTGCCCAGGCAGGTCTCAAACCCGCGGGCTCAGGCAATTCACTCACCTCAGCCTCCCAAAGGTGCGGGATTACAGGCTGAGTAATTTTTTATTTATTGTAGAGATGAGGTCATGCCAAGTTGCCCAGGCAGGTCTCAAACCAATGGGTTCAGGCAATCCACTCACCTCAACCCCCAAAGGCACAGGATTACAGGTTGAGCCACCAAACCTGACTGTGTTTAATACTTTAAGTGTTTCTTTTAGAGCTGGTCTAGAGGCAGCATACATTTTTAGGCTTTGAATGTCTGGGAAAGATTTTAATTCTCCCTCACTGATGAAGCTTATCTTAGCTGGGTAGGTTATTCTTGGTTAAAATTGTTTATCTTTGAGAACTTTGAAGATTGGGCTTCTTGCTCTCCTAGCCTGAAGTGTTTCTGCAGATAAATCTGCTGCTATTCTAATTGGTCTTCCCTGGTAGGTAGTCTGACCTTTTTCTCTTGCTGCCTTTAGGATTTTTTCTTTTATACCTGTTTTGTTTAGGTGAATTACTAGTGTCTAGGAGTTGGTCTTCTCATTTGTTATTTTGCAGGGGTTCTCTGAATCGTTTGTGTTTGAATGGTCACATCACTGATGAGATGAGGGAAGTTTTCTTCTTCATAGAATGTTTGCTCCAAGGTGGTCTCTGTCTCTCTTTCTACCTCAGGAAGTCCAATTATTCTTAGGTTTGGTCTCTTGAAATAATCACTCAGCTCGAAGGTTTTGTTCTGTCTTTTTAAGCTTCTTTTCTATGTTTTTGACAGTTTGGGTTAGTTCTATATTTTGGCCCTCAAACTCTGAAAGTCTTTCTTCTGCTTGTTTAATTCTGCTTTCCATGCTAATCAGTTTATTATTTTTTTATTCACAGTATTCTTTACTGATGTTATCTTAGTTATCAACGCCTTCTTATTTTCCTTTTGTCTCTCCTCAATTCTATTTATTCTCTCTACTAATGTCTTGATATCTGAGTTTGTAGTTTAAGACCAGTCATTTTGGGGGGCTCTTCATTTTTTGCATTCCATAGTCTGTTTTCTCAGTGTCTGGCCTCACAAGGGTCTGTGTGAAACCCATATTCCTTTTTTGTTTTTTCTTTATTCATGTAGATTTATCCCCCCATACACACTTTTTCCCCCCCTTCTTTAATTCTATTGTTCAGGGATGGTGGGGTTGCTTTTACTTTTGTTTTCTCAGTCTCCTATTCTTCCTTATGTAGATCCTCTGGCTTTGTTCAATTCTGAAGTGGACTGTGTATTGGGGCTGTACTTTTTGCAGTTTTGAGATTTAATTGAGGGAGCTGTAATTCAAAATCTATCTATAGATTCCAGTATCCACTGACAGTTGTATGGGCACCCTGGAACCCACTTCCCACTGCCTTACAATCTGTCCATGCACTGGGGGTATAGGTTTGCTTCCTAGAAGTAAAATGAGGTAAGAAAAAGGAAAAGAATGGAAAAAGGATGGAGGTGGGACAAGAAGAAGGTGGAGAGAGAGAGGAGTAAGAGGGAAAACAGACAGGCGTACCGACTAACAAATGAAAAGAGATGCAAAAACAGAAAAGAGTAAAAAAACCCTAAAACATATAGATACTCATACAAACACACAGTCCAACAAAAATCTTCCTATTGATGAACTCTTCCTGTATGCAAACAGGAAGTATAAAGAAAAGAAAAAAAATCAGTAAAATAATAGAAACAAAGTACAAAAACATTATAAAAAACAGAAAGAGAAAAAAACTAAAACAAAAACCAAAAATGAGCAAAACAAACCAGACAAAAAATAAAAATTAAAAACAAGGAACCAAACTCTCTCTGAGGTTGTTTCTATGAGTCCAATGTCCTTTCAGCTCTGATCTCTAGTTCTCAGCTCTGATCTCTAGTTCTCCAACCTCTAGGGCTACTCTTAGCACAGGCTGATGTGCTCATGGCTTGGGTCAGATGCCCCAGGCCTACTGTGAGAGGAGGGTGGATTAGATCTGGACTCATTCCGCTTGCTGCTTGTCAAGTCTGCCACTCAGATCTGACTTGTGTCTGATCCAGCATGGGGGAGGGGCTTCTGCCTTTCCCATTGTGATGAGATTACCTTCAGTGCCCAGTTGGAGGCTGGGCAGAGCTGACAGAACTGGGCGGGGCAATGCAAGTCTCTGCCTGGTCCTGGGACAGAGAAAATAGCTGTAGTTGTCATCTCCTCCCTGGGTATGGGACTCCTCTCCAGCTCTCCCTGATCCTCTCTCTCCACTGATCAAATCTGGGACTTCAGCTGATCCACTATAATAGGTGATGGTGTGGACCAGGCACCAGGTGATGAGAATCAGCTGGATTCGACAGGCTTTTCTCAGGAGAATCCCACAAACAGCAGACGATCTTCCTGCGCTCCAATCTCAGGGTGGTGGGGGCTTGCAGTCACCCTCAGAGAAGGGGCCATGGGTGCATGAACTTGAGTCTCCCCTCTGACAGACTTTCATTCGCCCACCAGCATATGCCTACTCATGCAGAGAGTCTTTAAGGACACTTACTTTTGCAGAGACTTTCACAGTCCGACCTGTTCGGTGGTCATCTTAAGCTCCGCCCCCCACATTGAACATTCTTAAAAGTATGTTCTTAAAAGTATACTTTTTGTAATTCATTTATTTTTCATTTGCATATTTCTTTGACTGCTGAAGTGACTGCCATCTGCAATTGTAAGACCTGTTATTGCAGAAAGAACTGCCTGAGCAAGTGCAAGTCTCTGATATTATTTGTTATTTTCTGTTTATTTTTTGAAATTAATAAAATAAATAAATAGTTTAATTGGATAAGTCTCAATTGACAGAAGATGTTAACATGCAAACACTGTCAAAATTTAATGTGTTTGCACAAAAAAATGCACTAATTTAATTTTTCATTTTTGTTCAACCAAAACATGAAATCACTTCCAAAGACACAATCTTAATGATATTTAGGATTAAGTAAAGCTAATCAAAAAAAATTTTAGTACAGCACAAGCTGCCAAAATTGCAATTTTTTCCTGAATTTAACTTACCTGAATGGTTCCTATGGCTTCTCTACAATTTTATTCATTCATTTTGCAATTATTTTTATACTATATCTTTGGCATAAAACTTGAGATTAAAATGAAATTTGCTTTTATAATATTTGCTTGTTATTATACCATTTTCTCTTAGTTTTGAACTTACTCTTTTGTATTCTGCCTTTTCTTACTAGGGCCGGGGCTCTGCAAATCACATTTCTGCTTTGCAGCTGCCTCCCTGTTAAGACTTTCACAATGAATTCTAAAGGAAGACTGGAGGCCTGAAGGAAGGACAAAGAGTATGTTTTTCCTGTTTTTCTTCCTATAACGTCCCCATTACCTGTGCAGTGGATTTTCACCTTGGAAATGGAATGGGTAATAGTTGTAGTTGGTTCCAGTTACTTCCTCCATTCTCCTACAACCAGCCTCATTATGCCCACTCAGAGGGACCAGCATCAGTTGACTGATATCTTATTGCCAGATATCTGAGTCACAGCTCCTCCAAGATTATGTGTTGCAAGCACCCCTGGGCAGTCCCTCCTCAAGTTTCTAGTATTCTATGGTTTCTAGTATTTCTGTGTGCTCTCCACTTAATTACCCCAGCCATGGTAGTGTTACCTTGTTTACTGTAGTTGATATCTTTATATCTCAGTGTTCCTTTTTTTGTCTTTGTTATCTTCTAGTATTAAACTCCTTCTACTAAATGATCTAATTTAAATACCTGATGTGATTTCTATTTTCTGACTGATGCAGCATTTCCTAAGCTGTATGCTTTTCTTTGCAAATAGCCAAAACTTAGTTAAACTAGATTAAGAAGAAAACAGGTTATATTATAAAAATATTGGTGTCATCTGGAATCCTGGAACAGGAAGTGCAATGTGGCATTGTAAGCTTTGGAAAAAGAGTTTGTAAATAAGGTTACTCCTTTTTGTTTCTCTGGAACTACATGGTCTCCCATCTTTTCTTTTTCTTTTTTAGAAAGCAGGATTTATTGAGAGGATGGAGAAGCTCCCACAGTGGGAGGAGGCCCAAACGGGTTGCCCCTTCCATCTTTTCTATCATTTTCTTATCTTCATTTTATCTTTCTCAGTAGACCAATTTTCTCTGCCTTTATATCATAACATACCATAGCTCTGGGTTTGTTTTTAGTTCAGGAGACGCTCACTAATCAGTTAGAATTTGAGTTCCTTATGGGAGGAAGGAGACCTGAGTGGTTTTATTTGCACAAATGTCTGCACACCGCCCCACCAGCTTTATCTGTTACTAACACAGGTGTGGGGCTACACCCCTGGGATGGAGAGAGTAGTGGTCAGAGACAGGGAGCTTGTGCTGAGTGTGTGGTTCAAGGAGTTTCCAATGTCTTCCAGTTTTTTTCATCAAAAGGGATCAAACCTTAAGATTTTGAGGAGGATATATCTGAGACATACTTCATTGTATATAATAATTACTAAATAGAAACTTTGTTAAGAACCTATTTGCTGCAAAAAAAGTTGTAAATATAAATAAGCTAAAATTAAAAAAAATCTCACAAAATTTCACCACATTGATAAATATTACCAAAATTAGAACAATTTATATTTATTCATATCTGAAAAAAATTGCTTACAAAAAATAGATTTTCAACTAGCAATACTTTTGAATGACTTTACATGTCAATAAACATTTCTCAGAGACATCACTTTAAAGGAATACCCAATAATTTGTAAAAATAGTTGCTTATTTAACCAATCTAACATCATTGGACATTTTTAGCCTTCAATAATGTAGCTAAATTTTTGCAGACACCATTAATTATTTCTTCAGAGCTAATTTTTAAGAGAGGAATTTCTAAGTTGATAAGTATATATTTCAAGATATTTGGTACATACTTATTCGTTGTCAGAAAGTTTGTGCACATATCACTCAAATGCCAGTAAGACACTATCAATTAATATCACCTCCATCAATATATTGGATTAAGCCAGGCTCGGTGGCTCAGCCTGTAATCCTGTGCTTTGGGAGGCTGAAGTGAGTGGATTGCCTGAGCCCGAGGGTTCAAGACCCACCTGGGCAACTTGGCAAGACCTCATCTCTACGATAAATAAAAAAAAATTAGCCGGGCATGGTAGCGCATGCCTACAGGTTCCAGCTACTTGGAAGGCTGAGGTAGAAGGATCGCCGGAACCTGCAGGTCGAGGCTGCGGTGGCCGGAAATGGCCACTGCACTTCAGTCTGGGTGACAGAGTGAGACTCCAACTAAAAAAAAAAAAAAAAATTAGATTATTTGTTTTGCTTTTAACACAGTGTGTTTGTTATCAATTTTTAATATGTGATAATCCTGGTGGCAAATAACCCTGGTATCATAGTGTTATTTTAATATACATGTTATTTAAAAATATTTAGCCAGGGATTTTAAATATTTTTTTTTGTTTTGTGAGTTGCTTCCTTTCTATAGAGTTGTTCTTTGCCTGTGTAATTTGTAACAGTTGAAGAGATGTTCAATTTTCATTTTAAGTTTTAGTGTTTGATCTTTGAACCTGTCAACTTTTAAGGTTCATATTACTTTAATTTTGTGAATACCACTGAGGTTTAAGCTAATTTCTCTGCCTTCTCATCTTAATCTTCTATTTTATTTTTTTTTAATTCTATAACTAAAATTAATGTTCATTACTCTATCAGGAATTGTATATTAACCTGCTGCAAACTCTGGCTAAAAGCTAATAGATCTCTTAGTAAATAGCACTCAAAAATAATAAATCCATGAATGGAAGAATTCAATTAGTTATAAAGCTTATCTACTTAGGGCACAATGAAATATGTATATTAACTAATTTGATTATAAGATGTGTTAGTGAGTGATAATGACTTAAAATATATTTAGTCCACGTATTATATTAATTCAAATATGCTTTTTTTTTAAACAGGAGATTTCTGGAGACTAAATATTTTAATTTAAAAAAGTGAAAAGTTCACACAAATAAGAAATATTTGGGGCACTTGTATGTTTCTACAGTTCAAATGGCACCAGTGGTCATTTGCTAACTTCATCTGGAGATGAAAGTTCAGTAGGGAATTGGCTTAACTTTAAATATAGAGGATAAAATCATGGACTTCTCAGCATATTGGATGGAATTGGAGACAATCATTCTTAGCAATCTATCACAGAAACAAAAATCCCAAAATGCATGTTCTCCTCATAAGTGGGACCTGATCAAGCACAAGGGAAGGATCGGCAGTCCCAGGACATTGCCAGGGGAGGGAGGAAGTGGGGGAGGTGAGGAACCGTTGGAGGCCCAAACGTCACCTGCACAGACATGACTTGTGTACCTAATCCTGACTTGTACTCCACAACTTTATAACAAAGTAAAAAAAAGAATATGAAAACAAATATAAGTAAAAGTTAAGTTATATTCTATAAAATATAAAAACAAGATTATATTTAAAATAATTTAAAATGCAAGGAAATATTTTTAGCCCATGCAATTACTGGTAGATAATGCAAAACTATAATCCAAAATAGTTTGTAGTTATTGGATGCTAATTTTTAGACTCACATTGCATAGTTTTAAGTAATTTAAAGCTCTTCGCCCATTTCCCAAGTACATGTGGCAAAGATGTGATGACCAATAAAAAAATTGAAAAATAATTTAAGCTTCTTAGAAAAAAAATCACCTTGAAACATTCTGATTCTCTTTTGTTACATGCTATCCATTTCTGTCCTATGAGAAAATAACAAACAAACAAAGGAATCATTCATATTAATGTTTAAGATGCAAAGTACATTCGGGATACTAATACTAATACTAACACTACTTGATAGGCAAAACTCTGGATATTGTCAGATCCTGATTTATTTCTTATATGGTAGTATAATGACATTATCTCAGAGCTTAATGAGAATTAAAAGAAGTGTGGGAGGGCCTGGGAATGATACTGATTCAATGGAAATAGGTGATGATGAAACAAAGGAAACAAAGTGCATTTATCCTTTAGGGAGGAGTCTGTATCAGCTAGGAGTATGTTCAGCTGAGATTGTTAGACAATCCATTAAGAACCTGAGATCCTTGCGTCTTCATGCTGTGTGTTGGTTTCCTGTTGGTTTTCTTCCTTATGCTTCCTAACTCGTGTCACAAATGACTGGTGCAGCTCAAGGTATTACATGTATTACATCTAAATTCCAGGAAGGATGTGGAGAAGAGAAACACCATCAGCTGTATGTGTCTGTAATCTTTGTCTCCAGAAAACACTAGCTTTCCTAGATGACCTCTCTTTCTCCCATTCCAGTAGATTTCAGCTTTCATTTCATTGGCTAGGACTGAGGTAATTGAACACAAGTAGATGCAAGGGCATATGGAAAGTGAGACTTCACCTGAGCACACTGACTTCAGTAAAACTAGGCATCTGTTGGTGAAGAAAAATAAGAAAAATGATAAAGAGTTGGATAGCAACTCCTGGTGTTGCCTCACACTCAAAAACATTTTTTAAAAATGAGTCACTAGCAGAGGTCTTTTTATGACTATTTAATAGAGGTTTTTTTTTTTGTTAGTTTAGTTTCACTTGTAACTTATCATTGTAGCTTAAAATTTTCACAAAAAGTATGAAATAATCTGACTTTAAAGCAAAACTATTTTCTAAAAAAATAATTAAAGTTAACATTTTTAATGAGGTAGGCCCAAAATAAATGAAAAAATTGACACAAATCTCAACTTAAAAGTATTTGCATTTTTAAAATGATGTCCAAGAGTAAAATTACTAGAACTTTAAGAATTTGTTTTATTTATAGATGGAAACTTTGAAGCCAATACAGCAAACACAAGCATTATAAATGGGCTTTAAAGAGGTTAAAGTCTAATTGTTACCATAGAGATCATAAAACTGATAGCATGAGCTCTTTGTGGCAATAAGATGCCAAATTATAAATAAGACCTAAGGTCATACCAGACAAGAGTTAAGTCACACACTCCTGATTTACCACAGAAACAAAGAACCAAACACCACATGTTCTCACTCATAAGTGGGCCCTGAACATTAATCACAATTGTACAAAGAAGGGATTGGCACACTGCCAGGGGAGGAAAGAAAGAGGTGGTTGGGACATGTAATAACAAAAGTGTACCTGGTGCTAAATCAGGGGAATTGAGGACCAGTTGGAGGCCCAAACTTTACCTGTACATAGATACATAATCCTGACTTGTACCCCACATCTTTATAATACAATCAAGTAAAACAAAACAAAGCAAAACAGAATAACTGATGTTATACCTGCCACATTGCAGATAAATAAATGACATTATACCTGCCACATGGCAGTTTTCATTTTCTCTAGTAGCTAAACAAGCACTGAACTGGAGATAAGCAATATTAAAACAACTTCAGCTCACCTACTGCCAGTCATTGACTGACCTCCCTATTTCACAAGCCATAACTCCAGCTTTGATTGGGCAAGAGACTGATTTCAGTAACTTTCTCCTGATAAGAGACCACTGACCACAAACTGGTTCTGGCCACTTTACAAGACTGCACAGTGAGTGTCTTTGTGTCCTCAGCTTTACCTTTTGACATATAGGACCTAATTGTAATATATTTATATGTTAGGCCTCCTTCCCAAAGTGAACATGGGTTATCTGTCATATGCATGTTGGTTTACTTATGCCTGTGTATATCCTATATTCATGAATGTCTGTAGCTTTTTCTATAATCTGTTGAATATATACACTTAGTTAACCTGTTCAGCATAAATTCCTATATCACCGTTCCTTCCCTCAGTCTCTGCTAAGGGCTACACTTCCAGCCTGTCAAAATGGTCGATCTGCTGGCTGCAACACTTTATAAGAAATAAAGCTCTCTTTCCCAAATTTATAGATCTTGTAAAGTTGGCAGTAGTTTTTAAGGCTTCTTTAGTACTTTATTTAGGTGCAAAATTTTGAACATAATAACTTTGGGCAAAATTTCAAATATGTTCTACTTAAGAAGCATAATTATCCTAATAGCATTTTTTAAATAATTTACAAAGCTGAACAGCTATTTTTGGATGTAAATACAAATGGAAATTTTCACCTGGGGAAATTTGCCAACTATTTAATCTATCACTTCTGTAATTATTAGTTGGAAATTTCTTATAAAATGCTTTAACAAAAATCCTAAGCTTAAGGTCACCAAATACAATATCTGAGATTGTAACTTTTTTAATATATTGAAGAAATTTGGAAAAATATGGACAAAGGAAAAACAAAATTACCCCAACCCAGTACATATTTTGTATTTTTTCTGTTGTTTTGCTGTTTTCAATGATAATTTCAATAATAATTATGATAACAGCACCATTTACTGAGTACTTACTATGTCCTAGGCCCTGTTGTATGTAGCACTTTAAATAGATTTTTCTCTTTGTACTTAAAGCCTCAGTTGCATGAGTATTATTCTCCTCATTTATAAATGATGGGACTAAAAAGCAAAGAAATTAAATAAATACTATGTCAATCAGAGTCCTCTGGGATGGAATTAGACAGGCAAAAGATTTATTGGGGGATATTCTTATGAAGGATAAACAGGAGAAGAAGAAGGAGAAAGCAGGAAAAGCCTTCAGGTACTTGTGAAATGGGAGGAGAAGGAAGGACGTTTGTTTAGGAAAAAAACTTGGGCATAGTGCAGCTCTCAGAAATCTCAGCCAGGCTGTCACAAATTCTGGCCCTAGGTGGAAGTGGGCAGGGATATTTTCTGGAGTAAAGGTTGTCCATTGTGGGAGAATCCTGCATCAAGGAGAGATGACCTGGCTCTCCACCCATACTCAGTCTTTGGCTGGTAGACACCTGGGCAAAGTGTGAATTCTGGGGGTAGATTTAAAGTTGGGGCAACCGAAAGCTGCCAGTCAACTTCATACCTCACAGCAGACAAAGTCTTGAAAGCAAATTGGAAGACTTCTGGGCAAGATGGCGACAGAACAGGTAGGACTGTGAGAGTCTCCACAAAAGCAAGTGGCCATAAAGACTCTGTGTGAATGAGTGTGTGTCAGTGGGTGAGTAAAAGTTTGTCTGAGAGGAGACTCCAGTTCATTCACCCTGGACACTCCTCTGAGTTGACTGCAGGCCATCACCTCCCTGAGATTGGAGACCTGGCACCAATGGGGTAAAGACCTACATTGCCCCACCCAGCTCCACTCAATTTCCAACTTGGGACCCAGAGGCTATCCTTTAATGGGACAGACACTCCTCCCCCATGCTGAAACTGGCACAAACATGTCACATTTGTGTGTGTGTGTGTGTGTGTGTGTGTGTGTGTGTGTGTGTGTGTGTGTGTTGGAGTCTCACTCTGTCACCCAGGCTGGAGTGCAGTGGCATGCTCACAGTCACAGCAGCCTCGACCTGCTGAACTCAGGTGGTCCTTCTGCCTCAGCCTCCCAAGTAGTTGAAACTATGGATACATGCTACCATGGCCAGCTTGTTTTTTGATTTATTATAGAGACGAGGTCTCACCAAGTTGCCCAGGCTGGTCTTGAACCCCTGAGCTTAGGCAGTCCTCTCATCTCAGCCTCCCAAAGTGCTGGGATCACAGGCTTGAGTTACCACACCTGGTGACAAGTCAGATCTGAGTGGGAGACTTGACAGCAGCAGCAGTGAGTAGGGTGAGTCTGGATCTGATCCACCCTCCTCCCACAGTAGACTGCAGAGCATCTGACCCATACTGAGGGCTGCCTTATCAACCTGCACTGAGAGTGGAGGGGAAGGGCTGGAGACCAGAGCCACACACTAAGGCAGAGAACTGAAAGGAACCTGGAGTCCAAAAACTGCCACAAAGTGAGATTTCTTTTCTTGTTTTTTTCTTATTTTTTGTTTTAGTTTTATCTTTTGTCTTCTCTCTTTCTTTCTATTTTTGTTTCTGTTTTTGTATTTGCTTTGTTTCTGTTATTTTAATTTTTTTTTAGATTTTCTGTTTGTGTATGGGTATTTTTGAGGGAGAATACCAACGGGGAAGGGTGTCTTTGTTTGTTTATATGATTGTCTGTATGTTTTTGTCTTTTTTGTTTTTTCTGTCTTTGAATGTTTCTCTGTTTATTCATTAGTTGGTGTGCCTGTCTGTTCTCCCTCTTCTTCTCTCTCTTCACATTCCTTTTATCTTCCTCCTTCTTTTTTCCATTCTTTTCCTTTTTCTTATCTCATTTTGCTTTCAGGGGGCAAAGAGACACTCCCACTGCATGGAAAGATTGTAAGGCAGTGGGAAGTGGGTTCCTGGGGGCCCACAACTCTCAGTGGATACTGGAATCTGCAGATAGCTTATGAATCACAGCTCCCCCCTTAATTAAATATCAAAACTGCAAAAAGCACTGTTCCCCACTGCCAGTCCAGCTTCAGAATTGAACAAAATCAGAGGATCTACATAAGGAAGAATAGGATATTGAGCAAACAGAAATAAAAGCTATCCCCCCAACACTGAACAACAGAATTAAAAAAGAGGTTAAGAAAAAAGGGGGGCTCTATATAAATGAAGAAAAACCAAAGGAAGAATATGAGTCTCACATAGACCCCTCGGAGTTCAGTGACTGATAATACAGTTTCTGGAACTCAAACAATGAAGAGCCCCAGAAAGACTGGTCTCAAACCAAAAACTCAGATATAAAGATGTTAATAGAGAGAATGAAAAGAAATGAGGAGAGGCAAGAAGAAAGAATGAAGGAGTTGGTAACTGAGATAGCAGCAATAAGGAATACAGTGAATGAAATAAATAATAAGCTAATAAGCATGGAAAGCAGAATCAGAAGTAACCAAGAGGAAGAAAGAATCTCAGAGCTTGAGGACCAAAATATGGAACTAACCCAAACTGTTAAACCAAAGAAAAGACACTTAAGAAGATAGAACAAAACCTCCAGGAGATGAGTGATTATTTCAAGAGGCCTAACCTAAGATTAATTGGAATCCCTGAGGTAGATAGAGATAGAGACAACACTGAAACAAACATTCCATGAAATTATCCAAGAAAACTTCCCCATCTTATCAGTGATGTGATCATTCAAATACAAGAGATTCAGAGAATCCCTACAAGACAACAAATGAGAAGACCAACTCCTATACACATAATAATTCACCTTAAAAAAGTAGGTATGGGGGGAGGGGGCAAGATGGCGACGGGGCAGCACTGCCTGTGAAACTCTCCACTGAGGAGAATGCAAAGAGACTCTGGTTGTCACCCCAGAGTTTGCGGATCCCATCATCTGCAGCCTGCTCTTCATATGGAGCTCAAAGGTAGACTTTGCTGAGGCATCGCCAAGGTCTGGGCAGCTACTGTGGTGGCTGCTGCTGCTGTCGTTCTGACCGGCAGCCATTCCACATTGCACCGCCAGTGCCTGGGGCGAGCTGTGGCCTCCTCCGAGGCAGCAGAACTGCACGGCCTCCTCCGAGGTGGCGGAGGTGCCTCTGAGACCCCCCCGAGGTGGTGGAGGCGCTGCCGCGACCCACCTCTGAGGCGGTGGAGGCGCTGCCATGCCCCCCCCGAGGGGGCAGAGCCTCCTCCGCTGAGGTGGCCGAGACTCCGCCCTCCACCTCCTCCTCTGAGGCAGCTGAGCCTCTGCCTCCTCCTCCGAGGCGGCCGCGACTCCGCCCTCTACCTCCTCCTCTGAGGCGGCCGAGCCTCCGCCCCCTCCTCCAAGCTGGCCGAGCCTCCGCCTCCTCCTCCTCCGAGATGGCCGAACCTCCGCCTCCTCCTCCAAGGCAGCAGAGCCACCGCTGCCTCCTCCTCTGAGGCTGCCAAGATTCTGTCCTCTGCCC
>NW_007251208.1:0-944 GCF_000164805.1 Carlito syrichta | reverse complement strand
GCACAGAGGCAGCCATTACACATTGCACCGCCTGTGCCAGTGGCCCAGCTGCCACCGCTGCCACTGTTGCTGCTGCTGCTGCCACTGCCGCCAAGGCAGGCATTCCACATCACACCATCAGTGCCTGAGGGGTGGGCGAGCAGCTGAGATAAAGACCATCTGGAGGGAGGGATAACACTAACTGCTGGTGATTAAGCCCACCACCAGCAAGCGCTGGTCCGAAGCCTGGGGTCCCTTGGTCCCATGCAGGGCCCGATACTGTGGCCCGCTGCTGCTGCTGTTCCACTGCGTGCGTCTCAGGTCTCAGCAAGCTCCCTGGCTACATCATCTCTCATTGTCACCAAGACACTGGTCACTCAGGGAGGCTCTGGACACCTACCCCTCAGAGACACCGGTCTCATTCCTGGTTGAAGTACCCTGTGGGGGGCCCAGAGCCACTCTTGCCACTCACTGCCTGCCTGTAGGAGCTTTGGAGCTCTGGAGCCCCGGGCCCACCCTGGCTGAGGCACTCAGCCCATGACCCCAAGCTTGGGGACCCAGACAAGCAGAGAGAAAAGAATTTATGAAAGAGAACCTGCCTCCGCCTTTCTCCAGGCAGAGATTTCCATTACCCTGCCCACTTATCAACAAACTCCACCTTGGTTCCTAACATAAAGTTGCTAAACAGGAGACAAAGCCCCACCCCTAAGCTGAATCAGATAAAAGCAACTCCCAGGCAG
This sequence comes from Carlito syrichta, assembly GCF_000164805.1. Classification (NCBI taxonomy): domain Eukaryota; kingdom Metazoa; phylum Chordata; class Mammalia; order Primates; family Tarsiidae; genus Carlito; species Carlito syrichta. The sequence continues at coordinate 225 of NW_007251208.1, read as the reverse complement.
CCAAACCCAAACTGTGAGTAAACCTAGCTGCCTGCAATGGAAAAACAAATGGGAGAGGCCGAGATCAGAGCTGAAGTGATTTTAGTCTGATATCTTATTGTGACTTATGATTTTATTACTTTGTTTGTTTTGATCACGATCGTTGTTTGCCTTCTGACCTACACTGTTTCATGTTTATATTGGTCTGTTTCTGTGTAGCTATCAGTATTCTTTAGGGAATCTTTC
>NW_007251207.1:11914-12220 GCF_000164805.1 Carlito syrichta | reverse complement strand
TTAACTCTAAATGGATCAGAGACCTAAATGTAAAATCTCAAACCATAACAACCTTAGAAAATGAAGGACATACCCTCATGGAAATTGGAACTGGCATCCAATTCCTGAACAAAACCTGAAACCCACAGGCCGTAAGAGATAAGATAGACAAGTGGGACCTTATTAAACTGACAAGCCTCTGCAAAGCCAAAGAAACCATCAAGAGAGCAGGGAGACAGCCTACAGACTGGGAAAAAGTATTTGCCAACTCCAGGTCTGACAAAGGCTTAACATCTTGAATCTACAAGGAACTCAAACGTGCTGAAA
>NW_007251207.1:1228-11431 GCF_000164805.1 Carlito syrichta | reverse complement strand
ACTCTGTAAAAAAGATACCTGCACACGTATGTTTATTGCAGCATTTTTCACAATAGCAAGAACCTGGAAGCAACCATGCTGCCAATCAAAAGAGGACTGGATTAAACAAATGTGGTACATATACATGATGGAATACTATGCAGCCATAAAAAAGAACAAAATCATGAATTTTGCAGCAAGCTGGATGGAACTAGAGTCTATAATACTGAGTGACCTCTCACAGAAACAAAGATCCAAGTATGACATGTTCTCACTCATATAATGGACCTTGAACAAACAATGTAATACTATAAGAAAATGACTGACAGTAGTGGGAAACTATGGGGGAGGAGGGAGATGGGATTAACGGTAGTAAATATCTGTCTTGGGACGGGGAAACACCTCTTATGAACAAGGGTGCCTGAACGAAATGTATTTGTATACCTAACCTTAACTGAACCCCACAATATCATAATAAAGAAAATTGATTATAAAAAAAAAAAGAACCCAGCCCAAAGCAGACAAGTGAGGGTGAGTTTTAAACTGTTCAGCTCCCTTCCCTCAGTGACTCACGAGGAGTGTGATACATGGAGAGGTCTGAACACAGGCAGATCTGTTAGGGGCAGTTCATAGCCTCTTCTTGATCTCAGGTTGAGCAGGAGGACAGATCTAGAGGTTAGAGCTCCCTCCCCTGTGTTGCCCACCCTGCCTAGGTCACTCTGAGAAAAACCCTGAAGTTTCAGAAACTGCCACAAGAGGGCGTTCAAGGATTACATAAGGTTTTTTCCTCACTGCTTTGCTTTGTGGTTTTTTGGTTTTTTGGGTTTTTTTTTTTTCTTTCTTTCTGCTTTTGTATTATTTCCTTCTTTTATTCACTTTTCCTCTTTTTTTTAATTTTTCCCAGTTCTCTCCATATATTTTACTGAGTATATGTGTATTTTTTGTTTTATTCCTTCTTCTTTTTCACATAAACATAAACATGAGTGTGAAAATGTCCTCATAATGTCAGTTTTCGTTTCCTTTTTCTTTTTTACTGGCTTATTTGTCAGTCTGCTGTCTGGTTTGTTTGTTTGTTTATCCTTCTCTGCCTCATTCTCCCTCTTCATTGTTCTTTCTTCTCCCTTCTCTCTATCTCAGTGCCTTCTATTCTCTTAAGTTATTTTGTGCACAATGGATACGCATACATTCTCATTGCATGGACATACCATTAGGTGGTGGGAAATGGGTCCTAGGGAGCCCACATCCCAGTAGTGAACATTGTGATCTGCAGGCAGCTTTTGAATCTTAGCACCCCCAACACACATTATCCAAATCTCAAAGCTACAAAAGGACAGTATACCTCCCTACTGGCAAACCAGTTTCCAAATCAAACAAAACTGGGGACTTTACCAAAGGAAGAATAGGGGTTGGAGAAAAGAGAAGTAAAAACTATTCCTCTCTCACTGAGTAATGGAAGTAAACAGAAAAAAAAAATCCATCACAAATGAAGAGAAATTGGTGAAAAAACACAGGGAACCCAGAGAGCCCTATAAAGATGGTACTGGAGAACAAGACTTCGAGACTCAAACAATGAAGGGTGCCCAGATCAACTGGTCTCACACCACAAATGCAGAGATCAAGGGATGGCTGGAAAAGATAAATAAGGACCAGGAAAGGCAAGATGAAAACCTGAAAGAATTAAATGCAAGGATTCAAGCCATAAAAAAATAGTCAATGAGATAAATAAAAAACTGACAAGCATGGGAAGCAGCATTAACCAAGCAAAAGAAACTCAGAGCTTGAAGAACTAAATATGAAACTAACCAAATCTGTTAAGAACATAGAAAGGGAGCTTTAAAAGACAGAACAAAGATTTCAAAAGATGTGAAATTATAATAAGAACCCAAATTTATATTTGCTCGGTATCCCTGCAGCAGAAAAGGAGACTGACAGCACCATGGAACAGACATTCCATGAGATCATCCAAGAAAACTTCCTGCATTTCATCAGAGAGGTGACCATCCAAACCCAAGAGATTCAGAGAACCCTGCAAGGCAACAAATGAGGAAGCGAACTAGACATATAGTAGTTCACTTAAACAAAGTAGGTATAAAAGAAAAAATCCTAAAGGCAGTGAGAGAGAAAAGTTAGTCTACCTACCATGGAAGACAAATTTGAATAGCAGCAGACATATCTATAGGAAAACTATAGGTGAGAAGAGACGTGAGTCCAATCTTCAATGTTCTCAAAGATAAACAGTTCCAACCGATGATTTCTTTCCTAGCTAAGCTAAACTTCATCAGCAATGGAGAATTAAAATCTTTACCAGACATTCAACCCCTAAGATTTTATGCTGCCTCCAGACCAGCTCTATAGGAAATGCTTAAGCATGTATTAGAAGAGAGAAAAAAAAGAATGACCATGTACTTCCCAAGATGAAGCAAAAGAATCAGCATAGCATGAAGCATGACTGCAAATTGAAAATACAACAATATCCACCGTAGAATTGAAGCAAAGCTAACAAACAATAACAATGATAACAACAAACTTTACAAGAGCCTCACAAGAGGGGAAAACTCTCATATGTCAATAATCAGTCTGGCCGGACTCGGTGACTCAGCCTGTAATCCCGCACCTTTGGGAGGCTGAGGTGAGTGGATTGCCTGAGCCTGTGGGTTCGAGATCCACCTGGGCAGCGAGACCTCATCTCTACAATAAATCAAAAAATCAGCCGGGCGTGGTAGCACATGCCTGTAATTCCGGCTACTCGGGAGGCTGAGGCGGAAGGATCGCCGGAGCCCAGTGGATCGAGGCTGCGGTGGCTGGGAGCAGCCACTGCACTCCAGTCTGGGTGACAGAGTGAGACTCCAACTCAAAAACCAAAAACAAAACAAAAACAAAAAAATAATAATAATCAGTCTGAATGTGAATGCACTAAATGCACCACCGAAAAGACATAGAATGGCAAACTGGATTAAAATATACTTATATGACCCAATAATATACTGCCTCCAGGAAACACATCTCACTACAAAGCACCCACACAACAAGGAGATACAGAACCTCAACTTGACACTTGACCAAACGGACTTAATAGATACCTACAGAACACCCAACCCAACAACCATGGAATATACGTTCTACTCATCACCATATGGAATGTATTCCAAGATCAACCACATTCTTGGCCATGAATCAAGCAAAAACAAATTTTATAAGATTGAAATACTGCTGTGAATTTTCTCAGACCACAGTGAAATAAAAATAAATATCACCTTCAACAAGATGCCCCAAAACCCATGAAGACATGAACGCTAAACAGCATGATACTGAACAACCCTCAGGTCAACAGAGAAAACAAAAATTAAAAGATTCCTAGAAACAAATGAAAACTAAGACACATCTTATCAAAACCTCTGGGATATCATGAAAGAAACACTAAGAGGGGAATTTATAACTCTATACACACACATCAAGAAAATAGAAAGATCAAAATGTAATAGCCTAAAAAATCACCTAAGGTAGCTGGAATAGCAAGACTACCAAAACCCTAACTTCAACAGAAGAATCTAGATTACCAAAGTAAAAGCCCAAATATAGGACACAGAAGACAAAAATATCATAGAAAAAAATCAGTGAAACGAAAAGCTGGTTCTTTGAAAGGATAAACAAGATTGAGGACCCCTAGCCAGACGATCAAGAAAAAGAGAGAAAAAGCCCAAATAAACTGAATCAGAAATGTAAAAGATCAAGTAACAAATTACCCTGAAGAAATACAAAAGAATATCTGAGATTACTATGCACACCTGTATGGAAACAAACTTGAAAATCTAAATAAAATAGAGTACTTTCTGACATCACACAATCTAGGGTTGAAGCAAGAATAAATTGAGAAGCTAAATATACCAATAACAGCCTAGAAATTGACTCCTTCATAAGAAAACTACCTACAAAAAAAAAGTCCTGGACCAGATGGATTTCTAGCAGCATTCTTCAAAACATACAGAAAGGAGTTGATATCAATCCTATTGGAAGTATTCCAGGCAATTGAAGAAGAAGGAACTCTTCAAAAATCATTTTATGAAGTGAACAATACACTGATATGAAACTGGGTAAAGATCCAACAAAGAAAGAGAATGCAGGCCGATATCCCTGATAAACATAGATGCAAAAATTTTCAACAAGATTCTAGCAAATAGGATCCAACAACACATCTCAAAAATCATCCACCACAAAGGGCTGGTTCAACAGCCACAAGACCATAAATATAATTAGATACATCAACAAATATAAAAATAAGAACTATATGATTATATCATTAGATGCAGAAAAAACTTTCAATCAAATGGAGTATCCCTTCTTGATAAAAACACTTGAACACCTAGACTTAGAGGGAGCATACCACAAAGAGCCATCTATGATGAACGCAAAGCCAACGTATTGTTAAACAGACAGAAATTGGAAGCATTTCCCTTGAAAACTGGAATAAGACAAAGCTGCCCACTCTCACCCCTCTTATACAACATAGTGTTGGAAGTCTTAGCTAAAGCAATCAGATAAGAGAAGAAAATCAGGGGTATCCAAATAGGAAAAACGTGGTTAAGTTGTCCCCTCTTTGATGATTATATGATCTTATACCTTGAAAACCTAAGATAATCTGTCAAAAACCTCCTTACACTGATAAAGCACTTTGGCAAATTCTCTCTCTACGAAATCAGCATGCAAAAGTCAGTCGCATTCTTATACACCAATGACTAGCAGGCAGAGAACCAAATAAAAAGCACAATCCCATTCATGAAAGTCACCAAAAAAAATGAGATACTTTGGCATCTTCCTAAGCAAAAAAGTGAAAGAACTTTACAACAAAAACTACAAAGCACTGCTCACTGAAATCAAAGATGACACAAACAAATGGAAAATATGCCATGCTCATGTATTGGAATAATCAACATTGTTTAGATGTCCATCCTACATTGAGCAATCTACGGATTTAATGCAATACCCATTAAATTAATAACATCATTCCTCTCAGACCTGGATACAACAATACAGAAATTCAAATGGAAACACAAGTGACCATGAATAACCAAAGCAATCCTTAGCAAAAGAAACAAAGTGGGAGGTATCACATTTCTAGACTTTATACATTATTATAGGCTATAATAATTAAAACAATCTAGTACTGGTATAAGAACAGGCATATAGAACAATGGAACAGTATAGAGATTCTGGAAGCAAAATCTCAATTTCTCAACCAACTCATCTTTGACAAAGTCTCCAACAACCACTGGGAAGAGGAGAACTAATTCAGTAAATGGTGCTGGAAAAACTGGCTGACAACATCCAGAAGATTAAAATAGGACTCCGACCTATCACCATACATAAAAATCACCTCTAAATGGATCAAAGACCTAAATGTAAGACCTCAAACTATAAGAATCTTAGAAAACACTGGAGATACCCTTATGGAAATTGGAATAGACAGCCAATTCCTGATCAAAACTCCAAATGCCCATGTCATAAGAGATAAGATAGACAAGTAAGACCTCATCAAACTGACAAAACTTCTGCGAAGTCAAAGAAACCATCGAGAGAGCAGAGAGAGAGCCCACAGACTGGGAAAAAATATCTACCAACTGTATATCTGACAAAGGCCTAACATCTAGGATCTACAAGGAACTCAAAAGTGCCAAAAAAAAAAAAGCCAGACCCATTACAAAGTGGACAAAAGATATGAATAGACACCTCTTAAAAGAAGACATATGAGCAAGCAATAGATACATGAGAAAATGCTTAGCCTCATTAGTTATCAAAGAAATGCAAATAGGGCAGCTGCATCTTGAGAAGCCTAAGCGCCACATGGCGGGCCGAGCAGCGAGCGGGATGCCGCTGGCTGGAGCCTGCCGCCCGACCCCACTCAGCGCCATCTCGGAGCTCAGCAGCAGCTGCAACAGGGGGGACACCTGAAGATGGCGATGGCATAGATGGATCCATGAGACTCTCCAAACGTGAGTTCCCCAAAAGACTCTTACTTTTCTTCCTGCACACCCCTGCCGACCACCAGCTGCACTGGTACAAGACCTTGGGACCTTTGGTCCCACGCAGGGTCAGATATTGCGGCCCAACCATGGCTGCTCCACTATATGTGATTCCGGCTGGCTGGGGAATCCGGAATCCCGGATTGGATCCCAGCTCCCTCCCTGGCTACATCGTCATGACCAGCACCCAGCACCAAACTGCCGGTCACCCAGGGAGGCTCTGGACATCTGGCCCTCAGAGATAACAGTCCCATTTCTGGCTGAAGTGCCCTGTGAGGGACCCAGAGCCACCACCTGCCCTCTAGAGCGTTGGAAATCTGAAGCCCTGGGCCCACCCTGGCTGAGGTACTCAGCGTGCGACCACAGGCCTATGTAAGGGAGCAGAACCCCAAGCTGGTGTAAGGTGCTGATCACAGGCTTGCAGCTCCAGAGGAGGGAACACCCGACCTTCTCCTCCACCCCAGCCTGCTGGTGGCACCCCGGATCCAGCACCCAGCTGTGCAGCAGGTCCCACCTAGAGACCCACACAAGCATCCCTAAAACTGAAAATAAAACTACCACCTCCACCATTTTCAAAGCATAATTGCATCACATCACCCCGCCCACCTATCAGAGCTTCCATCTTGGTTCCCACAGTGATGTCATTAAACAGGAGACAAAGGCCCTCCCCTACACTGAACAGAGACCAGTGTCACAGATCTCCCAGGCAGCAGGTTAGCTACCTGCAACAAAAAAAAGAGGGGAGAGGCTGCAGATTAGAGCTCAAGGAACTTTATCCACTAAGGAATGAGAGGAAAATCTGCACAAATGAAGAAAAACCAAAAGAAGAATATGGGTCTCTCCCAGACCCCTGGGAGGGCAGACAATGAGAAAACTGACTTTGGAATGCAAACAATGAAGAGCCCACAGAATGACTGGTCTCAAGCTACAAACCTAGATATCAAGACATTAATGGAGAGATTAAAAAGAATCAAGGAGACTCAAGAAGAAACTAGATAGGAGCTGATAGCTGAGATAACAGTAATAAAGAATACTGTGAATGAAATAAATAACAAACTGATAAGCATGGAAAGCAGAATTACCCAAGCAAAAGAAAGAATCTCAGAGCTTGAGGACCAAAATATAGAACTAACCCAAACTCTCAAAAACACAGAAAACAAGCTCAAAAAGACAGAAAAAAACCGTCCAGAGATGAGCGATTGTTGGGAGCTATAAATCTTGAAGAAACAAATCACAGAGCACCTGAAAATAGGAAAAACGCTGGCTGAGAGAACTCTGGCATACAGCGACCATGATGGAGGCAAAAGCCCCATGGAAAATACGCTGGCTAAGAGAAAGGCTCTAGCACATAGCGGCCATGTTGGAGGCAAGGCCCCATGGATCCTGTTTGACGGACTCTTTTGTTTCTTTAAGAAAGCATGCTCAAAATCATAAGATTTTTGAACTGTTAATAAAAACTTCAAATAAAACCTTGCATTAATTGGACATGGTTAAAATATATAAAAGATTTAATAGTGAGAATAATACTTAAAAATGTTTAAGTCTTTCTTTGAGAAGCTAGGTTTCTTTTTCCCAGGAGTTATTTTGAGAAGCTAACTTTAGACTGTTGGTTAGTATACCAAAACCTTTTTAATTACAGCTTTGTTTTTAGCTAGGTATATTGATAATAGAAGAACAGACTGCGTACCGAAACTCCCTCGTTACATACAGTTTCTGCCTCAAGCCGGACTGGTTGGCAAGTAATTATGGCAATGGGATCTTTATACAATAGGCATGCATAAGTTTGTAAGGAAATAGGTTTTAAAAATAGTTTGATAAGTTTAAGATGTTTTAACATTAGAAAAGAATAAATGTGTAGTTTGTAGTGATAAAACATTTATAATAAAATAGTTAAGGTTTAAGGATATGATCATAAGTTTATAAAATTGTTTTTAGTATATTTTTAGGATAAGAATGTAGCATTAATATAATTAATAGACAAGCATATAATTGGTTCGTTTTGAGAATAGTTAGAATGATGAGTTATGGTTATAGTTGGGTAATTTTGGATTAGGATTTAAGAAATAGTATGAGAATATGATTTATGATATCATGGAAAAGTTAATAGAAAATGTAAGGTTATACATTAATAATAATAATAGCTTTGAAGTTTAAGGTTATACATTGAATGATTTTGGGGAACAGTTTATGAAACTAATGTAAGAATTAAGCATTTGTTACCTTAATGTACAATTCTTTGAAGTACGCATCATGAAATTTGTAAGCCCCCAGCAGATGATTGTTTCTCTGCCGGAGGTTATAGAAAATGGTATTTAAGCTGGAGAGAGTTTGAATAAAAGTTGGAACGGTCTTGGCCAGACCTGACCCAGAAGAACTGCCTCAGAGTTGTTTCTTCTTCGCCGTTTCCTGATTCCCCGATTCAGGCCCAACCCCCCTCGGTTGGAGCCAGTCTCTGACAAGCGATTACTTCAAGAGACAGAACCTAAGAGTAATTGGACTTCCTGAGGCAGAAAGAGAGACAGAGACCACACTGGAACAAACCTTCCATGAGATCATTCAAGAAAACTTCCCTTATCTAATCAATGATGCAAAAACTCAAACACAAGAGATTCAGAGAACCCCTGCAAGACAACAAATGAGAAAACCAACATCTAGACACATAATAATTCGCCTAAACAAAGTAGGCATAAAAGAAAAAATCCTAAAGGAAGCAAGAGAAAAAGGCCAGATCACCTACCAGTGAAAACCAATTAGAATAGCAGCAGATTTATCTACAGAAACCCTGCAGGCTAGGAGAGCTTGGAGCCCTATCTTCAAAGTCCTAAAAGATAAACAATTTCAACCAAGAATAACCTACCCAGCCAGATTAAGCGTCATCAACAAGGGAGAATTAAAATCTTTCCCAGATATCCAACTCTAAGAACTTATGCTGCCACCAAACCACCTGTACATAAAACACTTAAGAAAGTACTAAACACAGAAGAAAAGGGGATAAAAAGAACAACGTTCTTCACAAGAGTACAAGAAAAAGAATAAAATACACATGAACCAACCCCCAAAACAAAAGAAAGACAATAAACCAAGTGGAAGAACAACTCTATAAAAACTCTATGATAGGGACGAACTCTCACATTTCAATAATTAGCCTGAACGTGAATGCACTAAATGCACCACTGAAAAGACATAGAATGGCAAAATGGATAAAATATCACCAGGCAACAATATACTGCCTTCAAGAGACACATCTCACTAGAAAGGACAGGCACAGACTCAAAGTAAGAGGATGGGAAACAAATTTTCAGGTGAATGGAACACAAAAGAAAGGAGGAGTTGCAATCCTCGTTTCAGACAAAATACCATTTAAGCTATCAAAAATTTAAAAAGATACAGAGGGCTACTATATAATGATAAAAGGTTCACTCCATCAACAAGAAATATCTATCCTAAACATATATGCACCTAACATAGGTGCACCAAGTTTTATAAAGCAACTCCTAGGAAAACTAAAAAAGATATTGACTCTAACACCATCATAACTGGGGACTTTAATATCCCACTCACAACCCTAGACAGATCATCGGAACAAAATATCAGCAATGAGATCCGGAGCCTCATTGTGACTCTGGACCAAATGGACTTAACTGATACCTACAGAACCCTCCATCCAAAGACCAGAGGACACACATTCTACTCATCACCACATGGAACGTATTCCAAGATCAACCACATAATTGGCCATAAATCAAGCATAAGCAAATTTAAAAGGACTGAAATTCGACCATGCACCTTCTCGGACCACAGTGGAATACAAATAAACATTAACACCAACAAGGCCCCCCCAAAACCCACAAAGACATGGTCACTAAACAGCATGATGCCAAACAACTCCTGGGTCAATGATGAAATCAAAACAGAGATCAAAAGATACCTGGAAACAAATGAAAATGAAGAAACATCTTACCAAAATCTCTGGGATGCCATGAAAGCTGTAGTAAGAGGGGAATTTATATGCCTACAAACAAAATGGAAGAAAAAAGAAGGAGCACAAATTAACAACCTAACAAGTCACCTAAGGAAGCTGGAAAAGCAAGACCACAAAAACCCTAATTTCAGCAGAAGAATCCAGATCACCAAAATAAAAGCCCAAATCCAAGACATAGAAGACAAAAAGACAATACAAAAAAATCAATGAAACAAAAAGCTGGTG
>NW_007251207.1:0-899 GCF_000164805.1 Carlito syrichta | reverse complement strand
ATGGAACCCTCCCCAAATCATTTTATGAAGCTAACATCACATTGATACCCAAACCAGGTAAAGATCCAACAAAAAAAGAACTACAGGCCAATAGCTTTGATGAACATAGATGCTAAAATTCTCAACAAGATCCTAGCGAACCGGATTCAACAACACATCTCAGAAATCATCCATCATGACCAAGTAGGCTTCATCCCTGGGATGCAAGGCTGGTTCAACATTCATAAAACAATAAATGTAATTAAATATATCAACAGATGTCAAAACAAAAACCACATGATTATATCATTAGATGCAGAAAAAGCTTTTGATAAAATCCAGCACCCCTTCTTGATAAAAACCCTTGAACATCTAGGCATACAGGGAACATACCTCAAAGTTGTAAAAGTCATCTATGAGAAACCCATAGCCAGCATACTCCTAAATGGACAAAAACTGGAATGATTTCCCCTGAAAACTGGAACAAGACAAGGATGCCCACTCTCACCCCTCCTGTTCAATATAGTATTGGAAGTCCTGGCTAGAGCAATCAGAGAAGAGAAAGCAGTCAGGGGTATCCAAATAGGAAAAGAGGAAAGTCAAATTATATCTCTTTGCAGATGACATGATCATGTACCTTGAAAACCCAAGAGAATCTGTCAAAAACCTTCTTACACTGATAAAGGACTTCGGCAAAGTCTCAGGATATAAAATAAATGTGCAAAAGACAATCGCATTTCTTTTTTTATTTAATATTTTTTACTATGGCTTTGTGGGGGCACAGTTAAGGGTTAGGTATACAATTACGTTTCATTCAGGCACCCTGTTGATAAGAGGTGTTTCCCTCTCCCCAGACAGATATTTGCTACTGTTAATCCCATCTCCCTCCCCCCCCCATAGTTTCCCAGTACCATCAGTCA
>NW_007251206.1:1588-13620 GCF_000164805.1 Carlito syrichta | reverse complement strand
CGTATCTGGTAGTACAAATCCGTAAAGTTCCTCGGGACAACTAAAGCCAGATCCCGGAAAAAAAGTATCATATTGCCGTATTTGCATGTAACATTGGTCTTAAGGTGAACTTGGTAATCCTTAAATTTCCGTTTGTAATTTATTTGTACAGGGCCAGAGGGTTTTGCAGTTCCCAAATATTTAGTACGAAGTTTTAAAATGTAATCAGTATCCATGGATTTCACGTCTCTAGGATACATCTAGGCATCTGTATTTTTGTACACAGGGATTTGGTATACACCTGAACAGGGAAATTCAGGGCATCTTGCTGAGAACGGAAAGAGAATACGTTTCTTGGAGTTCTCAATTGCCGAAATCTACAAAGTCTCATGACAAGGTTTCATTAGCAATCTGGGCTTCTATGTCGCCACATTTTTAGTGTGTGTTTTGAAAACGGACCAGGAATCTTGGGTTCCAATTCCTAAAGAACTTTCTGGGATTCTTCTTGATTTCCAAGCAACTGGAATTCTAGGACACCAGGAAACATCTTGGCGTCTTACTGAGAATGGAGTAGGAATCAGTAATGGGAGTCCTCATATACAGAACACTACAAGACTTGTTACGGAAGAATAAGGAATGTTGATTACACGAGGCCTCCATCCCAAAAGCCTACAGACGGTCTTCCTAAGAGATAACCACCATTCAGGTTTTGGGAGTAGGAATCTGGATAATGAGAGTCCTCATATACAGGAAACTGCACTGTCTATTGTTAAAGGAGAATAAGGAATCTGGTTTACATGTCTCCTCCATCCCAATAAAATTTCAGGGTTTCTTGCTAAGGGCTAAACACGAATTTGGGTTTTTGAATCATGAACTAGAGAAATGAAATGCTCATATACAGACAAATGCACTGACCCTTCCTAAGAAAGTATAAGGAATGTGGGTGACATGTTTTCTGCATCTCCAAGAAAATATACGCCATCCTCCTAAGATCTAAACAAGAATCAAGCTTTTGACTCACGTATCTGTGAACAGGAGTTCTCATATACAGGTAACTGCATGAGTGTTGCTAAAAATAAGAAATCTGTGTTATACCAGCCTTCCACCCTGAAAATCTACAGGGCATCTTGCTGATGGCTATAGAAGGATGAGGGATTCGAGGCATGAATGTGGGTAATAGCAAACCTCATATACAGGAAACTACATGGCCTTTTGCTAATAAAAGAGAAGAAATCTGTTTTTAACGGCTCCTCTATCAAAAAATCTACATGACTTCTTACTAAGGGCTAAACAAGTATCAGGGTTTCTAAACAAGAATCAAGGGAAAGAGAGTCTTTACATACAGGACACTACATGACCTCCAACTAAGTACGAATAAAGAATCATTGTTGTACGTGCCCTCAATCCAAAACATTCCCAGGTTGTGTGCTATGGGACAAACAAGAAACAGATATTCGAGCTCCCCAAATGTTTCAGAGTAATTTAGCATTCTGATATAGGGAATTGGTAATTTCAGGTATTCAGCACCATTCTGGTCCTCTTAAAAGGTGTAAATGGTATTGGGAATTCCAAGGCGTTTCTGTTCCTCAGAAAAACGAAGGCAACATCCCAGGACAAAAAGAATCTTCTTGCCATATTTGGATGTAATTTTGATCTAAAGGTGAACCTTGTAATCCTCCCCTTCCGTGTCTCTTTTTAATCTGAGAAGGGACAAGGGTTTTATACGTTCCAAATGCTTACTACGTACTTTCAATGGTAACCAGGAATCATGGAATCTACTAACCTAGGAACCTTCAGGGCATCTGAAATTTGATATACTAATTTGGAATCCAAATCGACAGGAAAAAACAGGGTATCTAACTGATAATTAAAAGAGAATCCGGTTCTAGGAGTTTGCATTTTCTGTAATATAAAGGGCCTCCTGATAAGGTTTAATCGGCAACCTGGGCTTCTGGGACCCTACATATTCAGAGCTACTTGCTCTGTGGATATGCAAAAGCTGTCATTACAGATCCCTGGGATCTTTCTGGTCCTTTTGTTAGATGTAATCAATGATTTGGCCCTAGAAATCCTTTTTTTTTCCTGGGACGTTCTACCTCCATAATCATTTCCCCAGAATCAAAAGGTATATTGTTACAAAATTCCCCGATTCAGGTTACCTTAAAGTCCAGAAAATTTGTGGGTGGGCAGGTAAGAATAGGGGTTTTGGGTTTGGAATATTCCACATTTTTGGGAGGTTTCGTGAAGTGGAACCAAGAATCTTGGATTCCAGTTCCCCAAGAACATTGTGGACGTCTTTCTATTGATATCCATAAAACTGGTATTCTCGGTCACCAGGAGCTGTCTCGGCATCCTGCAGAGTGAAGTAGGAAGCTGGGTAATGGTGGTCGTCATATACAGGAAATATCTCGTCACATTGCTAAGGAAGTGTAAGAAATCTTCCTTATATGAGTCCTCAATTCCAAAACCTGCAGGCCGTCTTACTAAGACGTGACCAGGAATCAGGTTTTTGAAGGAGAAATCTGGGTAATGCGAGTCCTCACATGAAGAAAACTTCACAGCGGTTTGCTAAGTAAGAATAAAGAATCCGCGTTACTCGTTTCCTCAATCCCAAAGAAGCTTTAGGTCATCTTGCTATGGGCCAAACACGAATCATGGTATTTTCCAGCATGAATGTGGAAAGTGGCATCCTTATTTACAGAAACTACTTGACCTTTTGCTATGAAAGAGTAAGGAATCTGGGTTACACGAGTCCTCACTCCTAAAAATCTACAGAGCATCTTGGAAACATCTATAAAGAATCAGAGTTCCGAAGCAGAATGCATCTAATGAGAGACCTAATATACAGGAAAATACACAGACCCTTGTCAAGGAAGAAAAAGAATCGGGGTTATAGCAGTCCTCAGTCCTTAAAATCAACAGGCCATCTGCTGTGGGTTAAATAAGAATCAGGGTTTAGAAGCTGTAACATAGGTAATAGGAGTCCGCCTATTCAGAATCTACATGATGTCTAGCTAAGGAGAACGAAGAAACCTCTTTTACACAGTTCGTCCATGAAAATATCTACATGACATGTTGCTAATGGGAAAACAAGAATCATGGTTTCCAAACAGGATTCTGGGGAAAGGGATTCCTCATATACAAGACCTTAAACGAACCCTCGGTTAAAAGAATAAGGAATCTGTGATACACTAGTCCACAATCCGAAAAATTCTCAGGCGTCTTACTGTGGTATGAACAACAGTCAAGGCTTCGAGCTCGTCTCATGTTTCTGAGATATTTGGCTTGTGGGTATTATGAATCAGTCTATTCAGGACTCCAGCAATATTCTGGTTCTCTTGAGAGTTGTTATCGGGTTTCTGGTAGTACAAATCCCTTAACTTTCTCGGGAAAATTAAGGCCAGATTCCAGGAAAAAAAGTATCATATTGCCCCAACTGGATGAAACATTGGTCTTAAGGAGAACTTGTTAATCCTTAAATTTCCGTTTGTACTTTATTTGTATTGGAGCCGACGGTTTTACAGTTGCCAAATACTTAGTACAAGTTAATAAAGGTTAACCAGGATCCGTGGATTCCAGGTCCCTAGGAAACATCTATGCATCTGCATTTTTATACACAGAGTTTTGGAATCCACATTGACAGGGAAATCAGGGCATCTTGCCGAAAACGGAAAGCAATCCGGTTCTTGGAGTTCTCAATCGCCTAAATCTACAAAGTGTCTTGATCAGGTTTAATCGGCAATCTGGGCTTCTATGTAGCCTCATTTTTAGTGTGTGTTTTGAAGAGGGACTAGGTATCGTGGGTTCAAATTCCTCAAGAACTTTATGGGAGTCTTTCTCTTGATATCCAAGCAACTGGACGTCTAGGTCACCAGGAAATATCTTGGCTTCTTACTGAGAATGGAACAGGAATTCCAGTAATGTGAGTCCTCATATACAGATCACTACACGACCTGTTACTATGGAACAATAAGGAATCTTGGTTACACGAGGCCCCCATCCCAAAAACCTACAGACCGTCTTTCTAAGAGATAACCACCACTCAGGTTTTGGGAGTAGGAATCCGGATAATGGGAGTCCTCATATACAAGAAATTACACTGTCTTTTGCTAAAGGAGAATAAGGAATCTGGTTGACACATGGCCTACATCCCTATAAAACTTCAGGGTTTCTTGCTAAGGGATAAACACGAATTTGGGTTTTTGAAGAATTAACTAGGGAAATGAAATGCTCATATACAGAAAAATGCACTGACTTTTCCTAAGAAAGTACAAGGAAGGTGGGTGACATGTTTTCTCAATCTCCAAAAAAATATACGGCGTCTTCCTAAGATCTAAACAAGGATCAAGCTTTCGACGCATGTATTTATGTACAGGAGTACTCATGTACAGGTAGCCGCATGGCTGATGCTAAAAAGAAGGAATCTGCATTATACGCATATTCAGTCTGAAAATCTACAGGGCATCTTGCTGATGGCTATAGTAGAATCAGGGATTCGAGGCATGAATTTGCATAATAGCAATCATCATATACAGGAAACTACATGGCCTCATGCTAATAAACGAGAGGAAATCTGTTTTCCACTGTCCCTCTATCAATAAATATACATGACTATCTGCTAAGGGATAAACAAGAATCAGGGTTTTTAAACAGGAATCAAGGGAAAGAGTGTCTGCACTTACAGGACACTACATGGCCTCCAACTAAGTACGAATAAAGAATCATTGTTGTACACGCCCTCAATCCAAAAAATTCCCAGGTTGTCTCCTATGGGACAAAAAAGAAATAGATCTTTGAGCTCCCCACATGTTTCAGAGCAATTTAACATGAGGATATTATGAATCGGTCTTTTCAGGAATCCTGCAACATTCTGGTTCTCTTAAAATTTGTAAATGGTATTGGGCACTCCAAGTCCGTTAGCTTCCTCAGAACAATTAAGGCCAGATTCCAGGACAAAAAGTATCTTCTTGCCATAATTGGATGTAACTCCGGTCTTAAGGTGAACCCTCTAATCCTTCACCTTCCATGTCTCTTGTGATTTTGAGACGGGACAAGGATTTTGCACTTGCCAAATGTTTACTACGTACTTTTAATGGTAACCAGGAATCATGGAATTCACGAACCTAGAAAATTTCTGAGCATCTGTCTTTTCATATACTGAATTTGGAATCCAAATCGACAAGAAAAATCAGGGCATCTTACTAGGAATTAAAAGGGAATTCGGCTGTAGGAGTTCTCATACTCCGGAATCTACAGGGCCTCTTAATGAGGATTAATCAGCAATCTGGGCTTCTGGGGCCCTACATTTTCAGAGCTACTTGCCCCGTGGATAGGCTAAATCTGTCATTACAGATGCTCAAGGATTTGGCTCTAGAAATCCTTTTGTTTCCTGCGACCATCTATGACCATAATCATATACCCCAGAATCCAAAGGTATATTGGTACAAAATTCCTCGATTCAAGTGACGTCAAACTACAGCAAATTCTTGAGGGCGGGCAGGTAGGAATTGGGGTTTTGTGCTTGGAATATTCCACGTTTTGGGGACGTATTGTGAAGGGGAACCAGGAGTCTTGGATTCCAGTTCCCAAGACATTATGGAAGTGTTTCTCTTCATATCCACAAAACTGGAATTCTTGGTCACCAGGAACTGTCTCGGCATCCTGCAGAGTGAAGCAGGAAGCAGGGTAATGGAGCTCGTCATATACAGGAAAATACACGTCATATTGGTAAGAAAGTATAAGGAATCTTCCATATATGAGTTCGCAATCACAAAAAGTACAGGCCATCTTCCTAAGACGGAACCTCAAATCAGGTCTCTGAAGTAGGAATCTGGGTAATGGGAGTACTCACATAAAGGAAACTTCACTGCATATTTCTAAGTAAGAATAAGAAATATGCGTCACTCCGGTCCTCAATCCCAAAAAAGCTGAGGGTCATCGTGCTATGGGCTCAACACGAATCATGGTGTTTTCGAGAATGAATCTGGAAAATGGAGTTCTTATTTACAGGCAACTACATGACCTTTTGCTAAGAAGAATAAGGAATCTGCGTTACACGAGTCCTCAATCCCAAAAATCTACAGAGCATCTTGGAAAGTTCTAAAATAATCAGAGTTTCAAAGCAGAATGTATCTAATGAGAGTACAAATATACAGGATAATACACGACCCTTGCCAAGGGTGAAAAAGAATTGGGGTTATAGCAGTCCTCAGGCCTTAAAATCAACAGGCCATCTGCTGTTGGCTAACCAGGAATCAAGGTTTAGAAGCGGGAACATAGGTAATAGCAGTCCTCATATGCAGAATCTACATTATCTCTAGCGAAAGAGAACTAAGAAACCTATTTTACATGGTTCCTCCGTCACAATATCCACATGATATATTGCTAATTGCTAAACAAGAATCAGGGTTTCCAAAAAGGATTCTGGGGAAACGGAGTCCTCATATACAGGACATTACACGGCCCCTCGCTAAAGAAGAATAAGGAATCTGTGATATACTAGTCCACAATCGGAAAAATTCTCTGGGCATCTTACTGCGGTATAAACAAGCATCTAGGCTTTGAGCTCGTCTCATGTTTCAGAGATAATTGGCTTGTGGGTTTTACGAATCAATAATTTCAGAACTCCAGCCACATTCTGTTCCTCTTGAGATTTGTATTCGGGTATATGGTAATACAAATCCGTAAAGTTCCTCGGGACAATTAAGGCCAGATTCCCGGAAAAAAATTATCATGTTGTCGTATTTGGATGTAACATTGGTCTTAAGGTGAACTTGGTAATCCTTAAGTTTTGTTGGTACTTTATTTGTAGAGGGCATGAGTGTTTTGATGTTGCCAAATATTTAGTACGAATTATTAAAATGTAACCAGTATCCACGGATTCCACGTCTCTAGGATACATCTGGGCATCTGCATCTTTATACACAGGGCTTTGGAATACACATGAACAGGGAATTTCAGGGCATCTTGCTAAGTACGTAAAGGGAATACGGTTCTTGGAGTTCTCAATCGCCTAAAACTACAAAGTCTCTTGACAAGGTTTAATCGGCAATCTGGGCTTCTGTCTCGCCACATTTTTAGTGTGTGTTTTGAAAAGGGACCAGGAATCTTGGGTTCCAATTCCTAACGAACTTTCTGGGATTCTTTTTCTTGATTTCCAAGCAACTGGAATTCTAGGACACCAGGAACCATCTTGGCGTCTTGCTCGGAATGAAGCAGGAATTTCACTAATGGGAGTCCTCATATACAGAACACTACACGACTTGTTGTTATGGAAGAATAAGGAATCTTGATTACATGAGGCCTCCATCCCAAAAATCTACAGACCGTGTTGTTAAGAGATAACCACCATTCAGGTTTTGAGAGTAGGAATCTGGATAATGGGAGTCCTCACATACAAGAAACTGCACTGTCTATTGCTAAAGGAGAATAAGGAATCTGGTTTACATGTGTCCTCCATCCCAATAAAATTTCAGGCTTTCTTGCTAAGCGCTAAACACGAATTTGGGTTTTTGAAGCATGAACTAGAGAAATGAAATGCTCATATACAGACAAAGGCACTGACTCTTCCTAAGAAACTATAAGGAATGTGGGTGACATGTTTTCTCCATCTCCAAAAAAATATACGGCATCCCTCTAAGATCTAAAGAAGAATCAAGCTTTTGACTCACGTATGTGTGAACAGGAGTACTCATATACAGGTAACTGCACGGCTGTTGCTAAAAATAAGAAATCTGTGTTATACGAGCCTTCAGTCCTGAAAATATACAGGGCATCTTGTTGACGGCTAAAGAAGGATCAGGCATTCGAGGCATGAATGTGGGTAATAGCAAACTTCATATACAGGAAACTACATGGCCTCTAGCTAAGAAAAGAGCAGAAATCTGTTTTCCACGGTTCCTCTATCAAAAAATCTACATGACTTCTTACTAAGGGCTAAGCAAGAATCAGTGTTTCGAAACAGGAATCAAGGGAAAGAGAGTCCTCACATACAGGACACTACATGACATCCAACTAAGTACGAATAAAGCATCATTGTTGTAGGTGCCCTCAATCCAAAAAATTCCCAGATTGTGTGCTATGGGACAAACAAGAAACATATCTTCGAACTCCCCAAATGTTTCAGAGCAATTTAGCATTCCGATATAATGAATCGGTCATTTCAGGACCCCAGCAACATTCTGGTCCTCTTAAAAGTGTAAATGGTATTGGGAATTCCAAGGCGTTTCTGTTCCTCAGAACAACGAAGGCAAGATTCCAGGACAAAAAGAATCTTCTTGCCATATTTGGATGTAACTTTGATCTAAAGGTGAACCTTGTAATCCGTCCCCTTCCAGGTCTCTTTTTATTTTGAGAAGGTCCAAGTGTTTTGCACGTGCCAAATATTTACTACGTTCTTGGAATTGTAACCAGGAATCATGGAGTCCACGAACCTGGGAAATTTCTGGGCATCTGACTTTTGATATACTAATTTGGAATCCAAATCGACAGGAAATTCAGGGCATCTTACTGAGAATTAAAAGGAAATCCGGTTCTAGGAGTTCTCATTTTCCATAATATACAGGGCCTCCTGATAAGGTTTAATCGGCTACCTGGGCTTCTGGAACCCTACATATTCAGAGCTACTTGCTCCGTCGAAATGGTAAATCTGTCATTACAGATCCCCGGGACCTTTCTGGTCCTCTTGTTAGATGTAATCAAGGATTTGGCCCTAGAAATCCTTTTTTTTCCTGGGACGTTCTACGTCCATAATCATATTCCCCAGAATACAAAGGTGTATTGGTACAAAATTCCTCGATTCAGCTTACCTTAAAGTACAGAAAATTTGTGGGTGGGCAGGTAAGAATAGGGTTTTTTGGGTTTGGAATATTCGACATTTTTGAGAGGTCTCTTGAAGTGGAACAAGGAACCTTGGATTCCAGGTCCCCGAAACATTCTGGACGTCTTTCTCTTGATATCCAAAAAACTGGTATTCTCGGTCACCCAGAGCTGTCTCAGCATTCTGCAGAGTGAAGTAGGAAGCTGGGTAATGGTGGTCGTCATATATAGGAAATTACACGTCACATTGCTAAGGAAGTATAAGGAATCTTCCTTATATGAGTCCTCAATCCCAAAAACAGCAGGGCGTATTCCTAAGACGTAACCAAGAATCAGGTTTTTGAAGGAGAAATCCGGGTAATGGGAGTCCTCATATGAAGAAAACTTCACTGCGGTTTGCTAAGTAAGAATAAAGAATCCGCGTTACTCAGGTCCTCAATCCCAAAGAAGTTTAAGGTCATCGTGCTATAGGCTAAACACGAATCGTGGTATTTTCCAGCATGAATCTGGAAAGTGGCGTCCTTATTTACAGAAATTACATGACCTTTTGCTAAGAAAGAATAAGGAATCTGGGTTACACGAGTCCTCATTCCTAAAAATCTTCAGAGCATCTTGAAAACTTCTATAAAGAAACAGAGTTTCGAAGCAGGATGCATCTAATGAGAGTTCTAATATAAAAGAAAATACACAGCCCTTTGCCATGGAAGAAAAAGAATCAGGGTTATAGCAGTCCTCAGTCCTTAAAATCAACAGGCCATCTGCTGTGAGTTAAACAAGAATCAGGGTTTAGATCTGGAACATAGGTAATAGCAGTCCGCCTATGCAGAATCTACATTATGCCTAGTTAAGGAGAACTAAGAAACCTCTTACACGGTTCTTCCATCACAATATCTACATGACATGTTTCTAATGGCAAAACAAGAATCATGGTTTCCAAACAGGATTCTGGGGAAAGGGATTCCTCATATACAAGACCTTAAACGAATCCCTCGGTATAAAAGAATAAGGAATCTGTGATACACTAGTCCACAATCCGAAAAATTCTCAGGGCGTCTTACTGCGGTATGAACAACAATCAAGGCTTCGCGCTCGTCTCATGTTTCTAAGATATTTGGCTTGTGGGTATTGTGAATCAGTCATTTCAGGACTCCAGCAATATTCTGCTTCTCTTGAGAGTTGCAGTCGGGTTTCTGGTAGTACAAATCCCTTAACTTCCTCGGGAAAATTAAGGCCAGATTCCCGGAAAAAAAGTATCATATTGCCCGAACTGGATGTAACATTGGTCTTCAGAAGAACTTGTTAATCCTTAAATTTCCATTTGTACTTTATTTGTAGAGGGCACGAGGGATTTGCAGTTGCCAAATATTTAGTACGAATTATTAAAATGTAACCAGTATCCATGGATTCCACGTCTCTAGGATACATCTGGGCATCTGCATCTTTATACACAGGGCTTTAGAATACACATGAACAGGGAAATTCAGGGCATCTCCCTAAGAACGAAAAGGGAATACGTTTCTTGGAGTTCTCAATCGCCTAAATGTACAAAGTCTCTTGACAAGGTTTTATCAGCAATCTGGGCTTTTATGTCGCCACATTTTTAGTGTGTGTTTTGAAAAGGAACCAGGAATCTTGGGTTCCAATTCCTAAAGAACTTTCTGGGATTCTTTTTCTTGATTTCCAAGCAACTGGAATTCTAGGACACTAGGAAACATCTTGGCATCTTGCTCAGAATGAAGCAAGAATTTCAATAATGGGAGTCCTCATATACATAACACTACACGACTTGTTGTTACGGAAGAACAAGGAATCTTGATTACAGGAGGCCTCCATCCAAAAAATCTACAGACCGTCTTGCTAAGAGATAATCACCATTCAGGTTTTGGGAGTAGGAATCTGGATAATGGGAGTCCTCATATACAAGTAACTGCACTGTCTATTGCTAAAGGAGAATAAGGAATCTGGTTTACATGTGTCCTCCATCCCTATAAAATTTCAGGGTTTCTTGCTAAGGGCTAAACACGAATTTGGGTTTTTGAAGCATGAACTAGAGAAATGAAATGCTCATATAAAGACAAATGCACTGACTCTTCCTAAGAAAGTATAAGGAATGTGGGTGACATTTTTTCTCCATCTCCAAAAAAATATACGGCATCCCCCTAAGATCTAAACAAGAATCAAGTTTTTGACTCACGTATGGGTAAACAGGAGTACTCATATACAGGTAACTGCACGACTGTTGCTAAAAATAAGAAATCTGTGTTATATGAGCCTTCAGTCCTGAAAATATACAGGGCATCTTGCTGACGGCTAAAGAAGGATCAGGCATTCAAGGCATGAATGTGGGTAATAGCAAACCTCATATACAGGAAACTACATGGCCTCTAGCTAAGAAAAGAGCAGAAATCTGTTTTCCACGGTTCCTCTATCAAAAAATCTACATGACTTCTTACTAAGGGCTAAACAAGAATCAGGGTTTTGAAATAGGAATCAAGGGAAAGAGAGTCCTCACATGCAGGACACTACATGACATCCAACTAAGTACGAATAAAGAATCATTGTTGTAGGTGCCCTCAATCGAAAAAATTCCCAGGTTGGGTGCTATGGGACAAACAAGAAACAGATCTTCGAACTCCCCAAATGTTTCAGAGGAATTTAGCATTCCGATATAATGAATCGGTCATTTCAGGACCCCAGCACCATGCTGGTCCTCTTAAAAGGTGTAAATGGTATTGGGAATTCCAAGGCGTTTCTGTTCCTCAGAACAACGAAGGCAAGATTCCAAGACAAAAAGAATCTTCTTGCCATATTTGGATGTAACTTTGATCTAAAGGTGAACCTTGTAATCCTTCCCCTTCCGTGTCTCTTTTTATTTTGAGAAGGTACAAGGGTTTTGCACGTGCCAAATGTTTACTACATTCTTGAAACTGTAACCAGGAATCATGGAGACCACGAACCTAGGAAACTTCTGGGCATCTGACTTTTGATATACTAACTTGGAATCCAAATTGACAGGAAAAATCAGGTCATCTTACTGAGAATTAAAATGAAATCCGGTTCTAGGAGTTCTCATTTTCCATAATATACAGGGCCTCCTGATAAGGTTTAATCGGCTACCTGGGCTTCTGGAACCCTACATATTCAGAGCTACTTGCTCCGTGGATATGGTAAATCTGTCATTACAGATCCCCGGGACCTTTCTCGTCCTCTTGTTAGATGTAATCAAGGATTTGGCC
>NW_007251206.1:0-323 GCF_000164805.1 Carlito syrichta | reverse complement strand
TCTTGAGAGTTGTAATCGGGTTTCTGGTAGTACAAATCCCTTAACTTCCTCGGGAAAATTAAGGCCAGATTCCCGGAAAAAAAGTATCATATTGCCGCAACTGAATGTAACATTGGTCTTAAGAAGAACTTGTTAGTCCTTAAATTTCCGTTTGTACTTTATTTGTAGTGGCGCCGACGGTTTTGCAGGTGCCAAATAATCAGTAGGAATTAATAAAAGTTAACCAGGATCCATGGATTCCAGGTCCCTAGGGAACATCTGGGCATCTGCATTTTTGTACACAGAGTTTTGAAATCCACATGGACAGGGAAAATCAGGGCATC